>NC_053430.1:38340196-38550044 GCF_007990345.1 Gossypium hirsutum | reverse complement strand
ACTAGAGATGATCACTTGTATAACTGACAGTAATTGGTCTATGCATCGAGATTTCTGAGAAATTCAACGGGATTAACAGGAGAAATAGAAATGGTAATATTGAATTGATGAGCTCATCTAAGACTAATGACATGATGTATTGTTATGAGACTAACTTGATGAATGAGTGCATGTGATAGGGAAACTATTTCATGCTTGTTGGAATTAGTGCCTAATATGGTTGTATGCAAATTAACCGGTAAGTTTACTTTCCAGTTATCCAGACTTACTAAGCATATAAATGCTTACCCCCTTCTCTTCTCCCTGTCGTACAGAGCTCGTGGACTCGTGAAGGTTGGAAGACGGTTGGAGAATCAACACACTATCGACTTGTCCTGCTTTGGTATATAGATACTTCTATTTTGTTTAATGGCATGTAGCAGAGTTTTGGTTATTTTGTTATATGTGTCATTTGGCTAGCCAATGTAAGGGCCTAAATGGTATACTTTTTCTTTTATATATGGCCATGAGATATGGCTCATATTGATGTAGGTACTGAACCTACCAATGATGCATGTCTATGTTTAAATGTTTCATGAGATATGATGATGAGGTTTATTATGACTGGATGATTGAAATGGAACCTAATAATTTGAGAGTGGACACAGCATATAATGATATATGGTTATAATATGGCCCAAGTGTAAAAAGTAAAATGTGCTATATTAATCCATAACACGAAAAGGATAATTTATCATGTACTAAACTGATGAGATGAGGTTAACATGCAGTAAGTAATGTCAAGGCTGTTTAAGAGTATAATTAGGCTATGTTAAATACCATTGAAATCTCAAGTGTGTATGGATGATAGAGGGTGACTAAAGGCTTGGAAAATAGCCCTAAAAAGGTCCACATGGGTAGACTCACGGGCATGTGTCTAGGCCGTGTGTGACACATGGTCAACCCCCATGAGCGTGCTGCCCGGCCGTGTATCCTCTACACTTAAAATTTTAGATTAGTTTGCATGGTAGTAAACATACGGGTAGAGACACGGCCGTGTGTCTCGACCGTGTGGAGGACACAGCCTAGCACACGGGCGTGTGCCTCAAAATGAATGATGATGTCATAAACAAAATGTCTAGATTTTTAGACACGGGCGATGACACGGGAGTGTCTAGGCTGTGTTAGGGACACGGGCATGTGCTTGGCCGTATGAAAATCCCTGTAGGTTCGAAATGAAAAAATAAATCCAAATAATTCGACACGGATGGGACACACGGGCGTGTCCCTAAGCACACGGGCGTGTGCTTTGCCTCCACACAGGCGTGTGAGGCATAACCCTAGTAATTTTTCTAAAATTTTCTATAGTTCTCGATTTAGTCCTGGGTCACTTTTAATGTATGTTTTGGACCTTGTAGGTCCATAATCGGGACACTATGATGTTATTTAGTCAGTTTTAAATTAGAATGAAATTTTATAACCTGTATTTTTTGAAATTGTCCGAGTATGTATCTGGTAACGCCTCGTACCTTATCCCGTTCTCGGGTGAGGGTAAGGGGTGCTACAGTTGGGAAGGTCGGGATAGTGAGAATCTACTTTGCATAATTTCGAAAACTTTTTAAGTGGTGGTAGGAGTTGCTCTGCAAGTCGCTCCAACAGCCGTAACTCAACACGATAAAAGAGTTACATAAATATGGGTGATTGAATTTAAAGGGTTGAAAGGCATGAATCCTTCGTTAGCTAAGGCTTGGCTCAAATTGATCGAACGCGTACTAGAATAGCTTGAATTCTTTCTGCATTAATGTGTCACGTATATTGTGTCACTCTTTAAAAAGGAGGTGTATCAATGGTGGGTCACAGCTACCCAACATGTGTCAGCTGATCGAATCACTTGGTCCTTCTTCCAATCCAAATTCCAAAATAAGTATGTCAATAAGTTGTATTTGGAAGACAGAAAATATGAATTTATAATGCTAAGAAAGATTATTATGTTGGTGGTTGATTATGAACAAGAATTTTTGTGTGTAACACCCCATACCCGTATCCTACACTAGGGCAAAATACGAGGCGTTACCTAACTTGAACTCATACTTACAACCAATTCTGAGTCTTCATGACTTGTAAAATTTAAAAATTTCATAAAATTATAAATATATTATTAATATGGGCTTACGAGCTCGAAACACACATCGAAAATCTTTTGAGACCAATCCAGGTCATTTTTCCAAATATAAAGAAATGTCACTTGACACAGGGGGACACGCCTATGTGGGAAGGGCAACACGCCCGTGTGAGCATTCCAACATGGCCGTGCTAATGGCCCGTGTGTCTCACACAGCTTAAGCAAGATAGAGACACGCCCAAGTTCTCCACCCATGTGGAATTAATTCTAAATGCACACCTACAGGGGTTTTCACACGGCCTGTCACACGCCCATGTCCTAGCCCGTGTGCAAAAACCTGGACATTCTGTTTCTGATGTCAGCAATTCTTAAGGGCCACACGGCCAAGTCACACACTTGTATGGTAGGTCGTGTCCTTCACACGATTGAGACACATGGCCATATCTTTGCCCGTGTGTTTACTACCATGCATACTAACTTAAAATATTTTACGTGTAGGGGACACACGGCTAGACCACACGCCCCCGTGTGCCTACCCGTGTGGACAATATAAGGCTATTTACCAAGCCCCATTGCCACCCTTACATATGTAGTTCTATAAAATTATCAACCAATACCAAAACAAGCATAATTCCTATAACCAAATCAGCCACAATAGACATTCATTAAACCATGATAATGCATCTTTTATAAATTCAAAATGAATGTTAGCCATCATTCAAGGCTTAATACAAATTGAAGGGTTTCCAACCCAAGCTAATACATATGGCCAAACCTCAATGACATAAAATAATAAAGTCTAACTCCTATACATGCCATATTCAAATATAAAAATCCAACTATACTGAATAGTTTGGTTGATAGTGTGATCGATATCTCTGACTTCCGGTGATCCTTGAGCTAGTTAGGCGGCACTGTAAGGAAATGAAAAGGAAGGGGGTAAGCATAATAGCTTAGTAAGTTGCATACAATTAAGTATACAACAACGATTTATCAATACTCAGCATGCTCATAACACGAAGGTAGGCATAACCATAACTTACTCATTACCATCCATACAAGTTACATATTATATATTGAGCTCATATCTCATAAGTACCAATTGGGCACCTATACCACTTACAACATGGTTATACTTTCCTCATTAGCTTAGAACATAACTTTCACCATTGAACCATTCGGAATACTACCAGATATTACATAAGCCTCAAGCATAGGGTAAGGTGTCGATGCCATGTCCTAGACACAGTCTTACACTGGCTCATATCTCAAGTCAATGCCATGTCCCAGACATGGTCTTACACTGACTATCATCTTGTAGCTGATGCATGTCCTAGACATGTCTTACACTGGCTTACGTCTCGAGGCCGATGCATGTCCCAGACATGTCTTACACTAGCCCTTGTCTCAATGCTGATGCCATGTCCCAGACATGGTCTGACACTGGCTCCCATAATGTGATCGATGCATGTCCCAGATATGTCTTACACTAGCTCACACACGAATGAGCCAAATGTCATGGCATGAATATCCGATTTACTTCCTAAGGTTCCAACGAAAATTCTACTACCTCATTTATCATTATACATTCTCAATTTCACAATCAAGAAATTTATGTTGTAATAATTCAAACACATATAATTAACAATGTAGTTGTATTATTTACATACAACTTACCTCGGATTACAAAATGTGGTGACTACCGATTTAGTTGGTTTGCCTGGCTTTCCCCTGGTCTAGGTTTTGACTTGGTATTTCTTGATCTATAATAACAAAATGCAATTATTAAGTCACTTTATCAACCTAAGCACTCAACAATTCACAATTGGGCTAAATGACAATTTTGCCCTTAGACTTTTACAAAATGACCATTTTACCCCTCAGCCCGAAAATCGATTTTTATAAAATTTCTTTATTTCTCAAGACTAGCCAAACCTCTTTGACTCTTATAGCAACTCCAAACTCCCACTATTTCACACATTTATTATCTATTTTACAACTTATGCACATTAGTCCTATTAGGTGTTTTCATGCTAACTCCTTTCACAAAAGTTGTTTATAAAACACCCAAGACTCATTTTCTTCCATAAAATTTCAAAAATCACCCTAAATACTCTCATGGTCAAACCCTAAACTCTTAATCATTTTGCAATATAGACCCCTCATTTGAAAGCTCATGCTTCAAGGGTTTCAAAAATGCAAAAATCTTTAAGAAAACTCATTAAAATCACTTGTGAGAGGAATAAGTTGCTGCAAATTTTGAACCTTAAAACACTTAACAATGGCTAAAAAAATCGGTGAAATAAAGAGAGAATGAAAGAAAAAGATGATAGCTACGCTTAGGTATTATTATAATACACCTTATGTCATCAAATTTCACCTAATGTTGACTTTTCAACATTTTCATCTACCATGGCTGGCCATCACCTATTTAATGGCCCAATTTAACTTTAAAAACCCCAAATTTATGATACATGGAAATTTGGCACCCTTAGTTATCAATTTAAGACTTTTGTACTTTATACGATTTAGTCCTTTTTCGCAATTGGGCTCACAAACGTTAAAATTAGCTCACTAAGTTTTTCAAGCACTATTATAAACATGCTATGAATCTATTTTAATAATAAAATAATTTCTCTAACTTTAGATTTGTAGTTCCGAGACCACTATTTCGACTAGCCCCTAAAATTAGGTTGTTACATGTAGCTCATCAAGTATGCTTTAGAATTGATTACTTCCAAAGAAAAGAGTTCTAAGTGATTCTTACAAGGATTGTATAATGAGATTAGAGTTTAATTAGTATCGCAAAAGTGAAAAGAATTTTTCAATCTAACTGAACGTGCAAAAATAGTTGAGTTGGTCATGTGCCTTATGAAAAATATTAGGCCCTCTTAAACCTTTAGGAAGTGATTTGGGACATCTAGTTTGCACCCTGTGTCAAAGTGATCTAAAGAGTCTCGGGTACCTTGGAAGATCGGGGCATGTTTCAAATGTGGGTCTCTAGAACATTTTGATGATGCTTCTCTCATTCCCATTCAGAGGTCCGCTTCTACTATTAAGGGTCAGGGAAATCCTCGTGGGGGTTTTGCATTGAAGGGAAGTTAGAACAGAGGGACTAAATCAGTTGTTCAGCAATTAGAGGCTAAAGCCCCAGCACAAGCCTATGTGGTCAGAACTTGGGAAAAAGGTGATGCTATCATTATTGTAGGAGGTATTTTCTTTTATTCTTAGCACCTGTATATGCTTTGATTGACCCTAGTTCATCGTATTCTTATATTAATTATATCTTTATGAAATCAGTGAATTTGAGATCTAAATTATCAAAAATTACAATGGTTGTATCTAGTCCTTTGGAACAAATTCAGCTCGTTGATTAGGTGTGTAGGCAGTGTCCATTGGAAATCTAGAATAGATCATTTCATGTTGATTTTTTAATTATGTCGTTCAGTGATTTCGATGTGATTCTGGGTATAAACTGGTTGACTGAGCATTGAGTGATTTTGGATTGTCTCAAAAAAGTTCAGATGGTGAAGTTATAGAAGTGAATGGTATCAAATTGATGGTTCAACTTATATAATTTCTTCAGTTCGAGCTAATAAGCTATTGAGTCAATGTTTTAAAGCGATCTTAGCTTATATTATTAACTTGCACTCGGATAAAAGTCAGATAAGCAAGATTCAGATAGCATGCAAGTTCTCAGATGTGTTTCCTAAGGAATTACCAGGATTGCCTCCCAATCGCGAGGTGGAATTTGCAATTAAATTTTACTTTGAGTACAACTCCTTTTTCAATTCCTTTGTACCGTATAGAACGAATGAGTTGAAAGATTTGGAAGTTAGTTGCAAGACCTCCTGGATTACGACTTTATATGTCTTAGTTTATGGCCTTGGGGAGCTCTAGTGTTGTTTGTTAAAAAGAAAGATGGGTCGATGTGGCTCTGCATTGATTATCAGCAGTTGAATAAGTTGATGATTAAGAACCGATATTCATTATCGCGTATCGATGATTTATTTGATTACTTGAAAGGTACATCAATCTTCTCCAAGATTGATTTCAAATCGGGATATTATGAGTTGAAAGTAAAGGATAGTGACATACCAAAAACAATGTTTCATAACGATACATATACTATAAATTTCTTGTTATGCCATCCAGGATGATGAATGCACCTACGGCATTTATAGACCTTATGAACTGCATTTTTCAGCCCTATCTGGATCAATTTGTGCTTGTGTTTATTGATGATATCTTGATATAGTTGAGATCAAAGGCCAAGCATGATAAGCATTTGAGAATCGTATTGCTAGTGTTGTGTGACAGGTAACTTTTTAGGAAGCTTAGTAAGTGTGAGTTCTATTTATCTGATGTGGTGTTTCTAGGGCACATTATCTCAGCTAAGGGAATTCAAGTTGACCCTAAAAAGATTGAAGCTATCCTTCAATGGAAAGCACCAAAAAATGTATCTGAGTTCGAAGCTTCCTTGGCTTGGTCGGTTATTACAGGAGATTTGTGAATGAGTTTTCCAGAATAGTTTTGCCTATGATGAAGCTCCTGCATAAGAATGTTCCATTTGTGTGGGATAGTCAGTGTCAAGAAAATTTTGAGAAGTTGAAAGCTATGTTGACTGAAGCATCGATCCTAAACTTGCTTGAGTCAGTGAAAGAATTTGTTCTTTTCACCAATACCTCATTGAATGGTTTGGGATATGTCGTGATGCAGGATGGTAAATTAATTATTTTTGTGTCCTCTCAACTAAAAACAATAAACACAATTACTCGACACACGATTTATAGCTAGCTGTTGTGGTATTTGCTCTAAAAATCTGGAGGCACTACTTGTATGGTGAAAAATGTCATATATATGTGGATCACAAAAGTCTCAATTATCTCTTCTCTCAAAAGGAGTTGAGTCTGAAACAGCTTGTTGGATCAAACTGTTGAAAGATTATAATTACATAATTGATTACCATTCGGGGAAAGTGAATGTTGTGATTGATACTTTGAGTTGGAAATCAATAATTAAATTGAGAGTGATGTTTGCTTAGTTCAATATATGTGATGATAGAAGTCTATTAGCTGAGTTGAAAGTTAAGTTTGTGTTGATTGATCGAATTAAAGAGGCGTAGCCTATTGATTCTAAATTAGTGGAGGAAATGAAGCTTGCCCAGCAAGGTGTTACTGGGACTTTCAATATTGATATGAATGATTGCATCCGATTTTGCAATCAAATGTGTGTTCCTTATAATGTTGATCTAAAAAGGATGATTTTGTGTGAGGCTCACGATGGTCCTTTTGTTATGCACCCTGGTAGTGTGAAAATGTATTGTGACTTCTGAGAATCATATTGGTGGTCCAGAATGAAAAGATAGATTGTTGAATATGTAGCTAAATGCTTTTGACCTGCTAATGGGTAAAAGTTGAACACTAAGTTCCCACTAGATTCTTACAGCATATATCTATTCCAGAATGGAATTAGGAACAAATTGCAATATATTTTGTAGTTGGTTTACCATTACCACTGACCAAAAGAGACACAATTTGGGTGGTAATGGATCGACTGACAAAGTCTGCTTAATTCTTGGTAGTTAGAAATGATTGGTCACTTTCGAAGCTAGTTGAAGTGTATATCCATGAGATAGTTAGACTTCATGGTGCGCTTGTGTCTATTATCTCAGATTGAGATCCTCATTTCACCTCGAGATTCTGGAAATAGTTGCACAAATCATTAGGTACGAGATTAAATTTCAGCACAACATTCCATCCTCAGTCTGATGGCCAGTCAAAAAGAGTTATTCAAGTCTTGGAAGATATGTTGTGAGCTTATACTATTGATACAAATCTGGTTGGAAACATTATTTACCATTAGCTGAATTTTTGTATAATAAAAATTTCTAGTCGAGAATTCAAATGGCTCAATATGAAGCATTATATGGTCAATGATGTAGAACACCCTTATGTTGGTTGGAATTGAGTGAAAAGAAAGTAATCGGGCCAGAGTTTATTTAGGAATCTGAAAATTTGGTAAAGATGATCAGGGGCAGATTGAAAGTAGCTTCTGATAGGAAAAAAATTGTATGTTGATCTAAAGTAGAAAGATATTGAATATGTTTTCAGTGAAAAGGTATTCCTTAAGGTATCTCCGTGGAAAAAGATCTTCTGTTTTGTTTGTAAGGGAAAATTGAGTCCCAAGTTTATTGGGTCGTATGAAATCGTCAAAAGAGTTGGACCAGTTGCATATCACCTAACCTTACCGTTGGAATTACAAAAGATTCATGACATATTTCATGTATCCATGCTCCGGTGATATCAATTTGACCCATCTCATGTTATTCCAATAGAAGAAATGAAGTTCAGTCTGATCCTTGACGTTCCCGACTTTCAATCGAATGACCTTCTTCACTATTCTCGTGCCATGAATCACTTCGAATGTGGGCTCAACAATCATGAATCAAACACAAAACCAAAGGCACTTTCTTACTTTCAGCAGGAAAGTAATTCTCTTTGAATACCTCATATGTATTATGAGGAGATTTAGGCCGCTTTTGTATTGGGTCCAATTATATGTGCTTCCTAGACATTTAACCCAGCACTTCATAATTTAATCTAACTTAATACATGTTTTCTATTTCCAAAAATAAATATTATTTATTAAATTAATTTTCAAATTAAATAATTTTATCAACCCAATTCTAATTCCATTAAGTCATGACAACTTTACTGTAAAATAATCTATGAGAATTTATATTTAATTTCCATATTAAATAGATTCACAATAACCAATTAATTTAATTCCATTTTCAAACTTCAATTATTTGATTAGATAATAATTTGAAAATTTTAAATTAATTGTCACTCATTTCCATACTTAGTGAGAAACCACATTTATTTCCGAATCTAACTCATTTCTCAAATTTTATCATTTTTATCCATTTTTTTTCATTTGATTCTATATGCAATTCATTTCTAGTGTCAACAAGCTAGCGGAGGCACCACTTGGACATATGTAATTAGGGCTCAAATGATATATAATTAATTTCCAGCTTTTTGCCTATTAATTATAAACTCATTTAGTCATGAACTCATTTCGTTATAGTATTGTGACTAAGATCTCCTCAATTACATACCATCAAGAAAGTTACTTGATACGTGGTCCAATTACTCTTTGTCATAAGTGTGTTACTCTTATAAGAAATCATTAATCTCTTTAGGATAAATTCATTCTCCCAATATGATCCTATTTTATCTCATGGTAACAATTGCGTCTTCCTTTATGAAAAGTCAATTATTATCAAATAGTAACTAAGCCATTTATCACAAAGACAAATGACTCATCACAAAGACAAATGGCTCGTGATCACGTTTACCTTTTATCTATTATGTAATGCCAATAAGAGGATATCATTTACCAATTTATTGGGATATGAATTCCACTATTGTAAGTAATGTTATATGTTGCAGAAGTTATATTTCCAATACACTAGCTTTCGATTCTTTATCTATTTGAACTTGAGCTTCTACTTACATAAAAGTATACAAGTGATAAACCGTAATTTATACATATTTTTATCCCATTCTTAGCGCATTTACGGATGATTTCTCCTTAGATTTGGTGAATTCGATGCTCCTAATCCTTTAATTTCATGTTTTATACTTAGGTGAGCATAGGAGAGTAAAAAGAGCGAGAAACGAGCCAAAAATGGAGAAAATGGACCCACATGGGAAAACAACATGGCCTCGAATTCCTCACACAGGCGTGTCACACGGCCGTGTCAATTTGGAAGGATCAAAGCACGACTTACACAGGTAGACCACACGTCTGTGCCTATTTAACAGCCTTGACCACGGGCTGGAGTAATCGCACATGGGCGTGTCCCTATCGAGCCTAAGTTTAGTCCTATTCGAAAAAGGTCAATTTTTAGGGGTCTTAGGCATTCAAAAGCCTATTTAAACACTTGATGAGGCATTTAGAAGGGGCACACAGAGTAGGAAACAAGTAATTACTCAAGGAAAGTAGATTAATCCGTCTCAATAGCCGGATTCATTATCAAGACTGGAGATCTCCCTTCAAGTTCCTTCAGAAGTTTTGGGTTTTCTTATGTTTTGTTATCTTTATGCTTTTGAGATGTTTTCTTTCATAAATATGAACTAAACCCCCTAAATACCTAAGGGGAATGAAACCTAAGACAGATCTTGTTATTATTATCTGAATTGTATGATAAATATTTGACTTGTTCTTAATTATGTGTTCTTAATTCTTGTTTTAATATTCCAAGATATTGATTCAAGTTAACGCTCTTATTCAGAGGAGGAATATACCCTGTTTAAGAGTAAAATTGCATAATTAAGCGGAGTTGATTGCGCGCCTAGAGATAAGGTGACAAGATTTTGTCGGATTAGGGTGAAACCTAATAAGGGAATCCATAGATCGAGTTAATGCAATTTTAGGGTGTTAATTAGAAAGAGATTTCAATTATTCAACCTAGGGTTAAACGTTATTTTAGTCTCGAGAGAGATAATAATATAACTTAAGGATTTCCACAGATCGAGCTAAATGAATAAATTGTCTGATTCAGAGTCAAATAACAAGTGAAGTCTAGGTGGATTTTTCCTTAGGTATTGTCTCAATCAATCGAATTTTCCCAAAAGTATTTACCCGAGTTTTCTTTCTGTGCATTCTTAGTTAGTAATTAGTTTTGGCAACCAAACCTCTTAATTTTTAGGCTAGATAATAAAAAGGAAGTAAATACTAGTACTCGTAGTTCCTTTGGGTTCAACAATCCGGTCTTGCTAAACTATACTACTGTTTGATAGGTACACTTGCCTTAATTGTGATAATAATTTAGTCTCAAGAATGTTTCATTTATAAATCTTTAAAACCTATTACGAATATCACGCAATCAAGCTTTTACCGCCGTTGCCGGGGAACTAGGATATTAGGAACACTTGATTTTTATTACTTTAGCCATTTTTCTTCTATTGCAATTTAAATTTTTATTTTCTTTTCTAATTCTTCATTTATTTTCTTCTGACAGGTTTTTCTAGTTTATGACCAGAAGAAACCTGTCAAGACCACTATTTTTGATGATGAGATCGACCGCACAGTTTACAGAAATCGGAGAGAAATAAGGTGAAGCCTAAGATACACAGAGGATGAGCAAAAGGATGATACTTCAACCACAACCGAGGAGATGGCTGAAAACCAAGAAAATCCGCTACCTCCTACGATTGCTGCTGATCCAGTAAATCAGAATCCTACTCCATGCACTATGTATGATTATTCTAAACCTAATTTAACAGGAACTGAGTCAAGTATAGTTAGACCTACTATTGCTGCAAATAATTTTGAACTAAAACCTAACAAAATTCAAATGATACAACAGTTTGTTCAGTTTGATGGTTTGCAGGACAAGGATCCCAACGCTCACTTGGAAAATTTCCTAGAATTTTGCAATACCTTTAAAATTAATGGTGTTTCTGATGACGCTATTCACCTTCGGTTGATTCCCTTTTCTTTAAGGAATAAGGCTAAACAATGGTTGAACTCGTGACCACGAGTGTCAATTACTACTTAGGAACAAATGATTGGAAAGTTTTTATTAAAATATTTTCCACCGGCTAAAGTAGCCAAATTACGTAATGATATCTCTTCTTTTATGTAGATGGATTTAGAAACACTCTACGATGCATGGGAGATATACAAGGACCTTTTGAGAAGGTGCCCTCACCTTGGGTTACCACTTTGGCTACAGGTTCAAACGTTTCATAATGGCCTGAATCTTTCGACTCAGCAAATGATTGATGCAGCCACTGGAGGAACTATCAATAATAAGACACCTGAGGTGGCTTACGAATTTATTGAGGAGATGTCACTGAATAATTATCAGTGGCAAATTATGAGAACAAAGCCGATGAAAGCGGCCGGTGTTTTCAACCTTGACGCAGTTACTATGCTATCTAACCAAGTAGAGCTCTTAAATAAAAAGATTGGCGGTTTGTGTGGTTCTACTCAGGTACATCCAGTGATGAGGTGCAACTCGAATGGAGGAGGAGTATGCACAGAATATCAACCTTTCAACCCTAGCATCAAGGAGGAACAAGTCCAATATATGGGTAACAATAACTCTAAACCCCAAAATAATCCATATAGTAACACTTATAATGCAGGTTGGAGGAACCATCCCAATTTCTTGTGGGGCAGTCAAGGAAATCAAAGGCCACAACATCCTTTAGGTTTTCAACAACCACCTTACCTGCAAGAAAAGAAGTCGAACCTTGAGTAGATGCTAACCAAATTCATCTTAGTGTCAAAAACTCATTTTCAGAATACTGAGACAGCACTCAAAAATCAACAAGCATCAATCCAGGGGCTCGAAACTCAGATTGGATAGCTCGCTAAGTTAATTTCCGAATGACCACAAGGTAGCCTGCCAAGCAACACTGAGTCTAACCTAAGGGAGCAACTCAACGATATTTCCATTCAAGATGAGGAAGGGTTAGTTGCAAAACCAAGGCTAGAAACGATTGTAAGCAAAGGTAAGAATGAGGTAGGGCAAAATGACCCAAAGCCAGTAAGTACAGAATATAAACCTCGTGTGCCATACCCCAATGCGACAAGAAAAGACCGATCAGACGAACAATTTGGTAAATTCCTTAAACTTTTAAAGAAACTACATATAAACTTACCGTTTATTAAAGTGCTTTCGCAGATGCCAAACGCAATCAAATTCTTAAATGAGCTTTTAACAAAAAAATGAAAGTTGGATGTGGCACCGCATGTGGAATTGAATGCACTTTGCTTAGCCATATTATAGAATAAGCTACCTAACAAATTGAAAGATCCAGGGAGTTTTATGATTCCTTGTTTAATTGGTAGTTTAGATGTTCATCATGCATTGGCTGACTTCGGGGCAAGCATTAATGTTATGCCTTATAAAATGTTTAAACAGCTAGGTCTTGGGGAACCCAAACAAACTAGGATGAGAATTCAATTGCCTGATATATTTCCTAGGGGTATCATTGAAGATGTTCTTGTTATGATCAATAAATTTATATACCCAGTAGACTTTGTTACCTTTAATTTTAGGACGACCCTTTTTAGCGACTGCTAGAACCATTATTGATGTTGGTACAGGTGAACTCACACTTCGTGTGGAAGATGAACCAATCACCCTTCAAGCTCGTAATTCGAGTAACACATCAAAGATTGAAGGTGGTTGTATAAATCATTCTACTAGTAATGATCACGTGGTGAAACCTTCTATGCAGGAAACAATTGCAAAAAACGTATATGAGTCGTGTTCAAACAACAACAAGGGACCTATCTATGAAGAACGGAGGCTACAAATCGAGGAGCTAGATGAATGGCAGACACAAAAATCAAGAACACCCGATAGGTCGAAACCAAGCCAAGACGAGCTCAATACCTCACCAAATCAACTTAAGGTTGGAGACAAAGTACTACTAGATGCAGCAGATCCTCGCATTACCACTTCTGAAACTAATGAAGAAATTCCTCTTACGGTACTCAGTATTTTTCCATATGGTACAATCGAGGTAAATCATCCCAAATTTGGTACATTTAAGGTAAACAATACTCATCTTAAACCTTGTGTTGATAAAATTTATAGTAGGGATAAGGAGTGTAAACTCCTCGCTCCACCTTGACTATGAAAAAGTGAGGTAAGTCGAGCTTAGACTATAAATAAGCGCTTATCAGGAGGCAACCCGAGCATTAACAGTGTTAATTTCTTTAAAATTTTAGTTTTTAACATCTAACATACTAACCGAATCATAAAACGCAGACTTTCTAAAGACTACACAGCCAAGCACACGGGCGTGCATTATTTCATATGAAAACAGGGCAAGATTTTTCCCCAACACAGGATACGATAAGTTGCCATGCCCGTGCGACATGGCCGTGGGCGAAACTGCTAAAACAACATGGGGGTGTGACACGCTCGTGCTTTGAAACTGTGGTTGAAATTGAGAATGTAACACGGGCATGCGACACGCCTGTGCCCTCTACCCATGGTCGACACTGTCAAAACAAACACGGGCGTGGACCTATGTATACGAGCGTGGGAGAAGCGAACGAAGAAAGACACGACCGTGAGACAAGGCCATGTGCGCCCACACGCCCAAGCTACACGGGCGTGGGCCAAATGTTAGATGAGACCAAATTCAAAATTCGCAAAACACACGGGCAAAAATTAGGGCACACGGGCGTGTCCCATGGCCGTGTGCCCCAAAATCTGTATAAACCCCTCACTATTCATCATTTCCCTCCCTAAAAATCTCTAACCCTAGCCGCTGCAACTCCATACGCCTTACCCCTACGTCCGTGTTCCGCCTACAACACCGATTTTGAAGCCCCAAGTTCCTTCTTTTTGCATTTGTTTACTCTTTCCTCTCTATTTTCTTTAAATATGTTGCTTATTTCATGATTCCTTTGCTATATTGAACTATTTTTTAATATTCATAGTTAGAATAGAAAAATACTAGTGCTTGTTTAATAAAAATTTTTGTCATTTTAGTTACTCCATTATGCTATACTCTTCCATTTTTCCTTGTTTCCATGAAATTTAAGCCTACTCGCATGCACTCATTCATTATTTCCATAATCCTCTAACTTGATATATTTAGTGGTTTTATCTTTTATCATCTCGTACGTAAATGTCATAAAATATTCATATTTAGCCTTGATTTTCCATACTATTCTTGGGGCATATTGATTGAACTTTGATTTTTCAATGCATGTACAATGTCGTCCTCACATGGTAAGAAGACCGCTGTTCCCACCTCGAAGAAGAGGAAAGGAGCAACTTCATCCTCGGGTCCTACCATGGAGATTAGGCATCCATTCCTCCAGGTTCCCTTGGGACCCCAAGAGGAATTATATCAGACATTACGGGCCAGACCCCTAGGTGTGGGCCGCTGCATTGACTAGGCCGCACACGAGCAGATTCAATTGGCTGACGCGGTCCGAGCCCTCCTAATGACTAACCCGTAGGGGCCCTTCTTCGAGATCGTCAAGCCAACGTATCTCAAGTTTACATTAGAACTCTACTCAACATTCCATCTTCATACTGTCATGACCAACATCGACGATCCTAGAATAGTCCAGTTCCGTCTCGGTGGTCTAGTACTCCAATTGAGCATACCCGAGTTCAAGATTGCACTAGGGCTATACACGGAGGAGTTTATGGACGACAATGACCTCGACACCCTCCACCGCCACATCCACCACTCCCCCTCGAAATGTTAGAGGGAACTCGTCTCTGCCTCGGCCACCTACGATCCTAGTCACTCCAAGGCATCGGCTCTCCCTCATTCCTTGAGGTATCTACACACCATCTTGGCTCACACTCTGACAGGGAGACGAGAGAGCACCGGCGTTGTCACCACTCATGACGCCTATTTCCTATGGAGTATGGCAAACGGCCACATCATCGACCTGGCCTACTTTATTGCCTTTCCTATTCGCCACCAGACGGAGCGGCACAGGAGATGAGTTATCCCTATCGGGCCCTATATGACTCGATTGGGTCGGCACTTCGGGCTCCTCAATACAGCAGCCCAACCATCCTCCCTCACTCTCATTGGCCAGATGTCCCCACAGGGCATCTCGAGTATGATAAGTATGAGGATGATTGAGAAACGACGTGGTACATACCCTCCTTAGTACCGCCTCGCCCAGTCCATTGAGGAGGAGGACCTAGAGGACATTCCTGATGATGTCCCTCCACATCACGAGGATCCACCGACTTAACCACCGCCCCCTCTCGTCCAGTTCATGCGGCGGCTTTATACGCGGACATCTTTGAGCGCCTTACCTGATTCGAGCAACAGTGTTTTCAGCGCTTTGATAACATTGATGCTACTCTACAACAGATTTGTCAACACTTCCACATCTCATCGCCACCCCCACCTTGCGAACCATCTAGCGATGAAGATGTTTAAAAACTTTTATTTATTATTTTAAGTTTCTACTTTTATTCTATTTTAAGACTACTTTTTATTTTTCTTTAAGTTTATTTTTATTAGGTTTTATAATTATTATTTTACAATTTTAAATTTCAGATATTTCATTATGAGTAATTATGCTTCCTTATATTTCCTAAAAAGTTCCTGATTCTATCACAGTTATAAAGAGCTCCAAAGCTCATCATCGCATAGGAACTAAAAACTCCGCCGGGAAAGGTTCTCGACGACTACCATGTCCTGCTCGACCGCGACCATAGCTGCCACCAAATATAATATTCTTTTGGCATAGGACTTATGGACTAATGAACCTCTACCACCATCGGAGTATCCTCGTCCACTCTCACGCCGATTATTCTCCAAAACTCCAGTTCAAGGAATTCATTAATCATTCAGGAAGTTTCACTTCTCTCCCTATCTTATGATTATAAATCTATCTTTTTTAATATATCTATCTTTGTACATTAAGGGCAATGTACATCTTAAGTGTGGGGGGTCTTTTATATCATCATTAGAAATCCCTGAATTGTGTCTTATTCTCACGTGAATCATTCATATCACTATTAGAATGAATTTTAATTAATTTATGATTTTTATTGACATGTCTTGAATTAAAACATAGGCATTTATGCATTGAGTGTTTAAACTTTAAGACATTAGGGAATCAAGCATGATAAGTTGATTTTTGAAGAATTAAAAACTTTTAGGTTGTTTTTCCCAAGTTTAGGTATTATCTTGAGTTGAAATTCACAGGTTTAAACATCAAAAAGCCATAACTTTTGTGAGATTTTGAGCCTTTAGAGCATCTATTATTTCTTTCGTGCTCACTTTTATTGTTGCTTTGAGTGCGCCAGTATTGAATTGTTATTCTAGAACTTGCTTGATTATGCATGTCAAGACCAGACCATTTGATTTGATATGTCAAGATGATAAAGGCACTTAGGTTTAAACCACTCACTCCAAAAAAGCCTACCTTCATAATTAACCCTTAGTGAACCCCTTTGAGCCTAACAAGCCATTAATTGATTTACCCTCAATAGTAACCCTAACCCATTATTGTTGAAATCCCCTAATTTGATCCCTATTTTTGTCGAGATTTGATTTGAACTAATTGCTTAGCTATATTTTGTTCTTCTAGGTATTTGCTTGTTCTTAAAAAAAAAAACAACAACAACAATACTTACATACATATTTGTGACAGCCCTAATTTGGCCCTAGTCGGAAAGTGGTTTCGGGACCACAAAACCGAGTCATAAAAATAATTAACCATTATAATCTATGCTTACTGTATGTGTACATGCACGTGTGAAAGTTTCATGTTTTAATTTTATCATTTGTATGTGAAATAGATTAAATAGGACTCATGTGAAATAAATGTGAAAGATGATAGGTTAATCTCAAAGTGGTGTAATAATGCATGTTAGAAAAAGGATGGGTTTGCATGTCAAATATCCATTTTTGACAAGTAGTGGCCGGCCATGATGAAGTGATAGATAAAAATATGTATTAATTATTAGTTAATGGCTTAATATTTTATAGTATATATGAATAAAATGAAAATAATAATAGAAAGAATGGGAAGAAAACAAAGTCTTAACTTTGTTCTTCTTAGCCGAACCAAAAGGGAGAAAAAGGGGAGCAAACATTCAGCCATTTGAAACCTAAGGAAGGTTAGTAAATCAAGTTAGATTTTTGAAATTCTAGTTTGTTTTAGGTTACTCATCATGCTACTTACTTAGCCCATGCCAAAACTTTGAATTTGGATGGTTGAGTTGAACATTCAGTTATGGTAGATAATGAAGGAATTTGATTTTTATCTTTAAGTTTTGATGAAGAAATTGTTGATGAAAGAAGTTGATCTTGTTAAAAACTATAATTTCTAATACTCATATGTGTAATAGCCTAACCTAGACTTTGCTTAATGTCTTGAACAAATGCCGATTAGGTGTTTTGAAATGGATAAATTAGGTGTTTGATTTCCTAAAGGTTCGGCATAGTACATGATATTTTTGTTAGTATGATTTCGAAGAATTTGAGTAATGTTATGTATAAGTAAAATTATTAGGTACGGTCTTGGCGGTATATATATACAATTGATCTATTTAGCTAATAATATATAGGGTGATAAATAATTAAATAATATGTATACAAAGAATGTGTGAAAGAGTGAATTGGCAATAATCTCTTTAGGACAGCAGCAGTAAAGTAATTTTGGAAAAATCACTATAAATTGTTGGAGTTAAGTTAGAAGCTGAATAAATTATGTAATTAAATCTTGATGAGTCTAGTTTCTTACAAAAGAAACTATAAAAGCAAAAGAATTGCGGATAATGAGATAATGGAAGTAATGTGGGACAGAGTCAAAATGACTTCTAGATCCCCTATTCCGTTTTTATAAAATCCCTATAAAACGTATAAAAATATTCAAATGATGAAATTTATATGCTTAGACTCCTTAATGAGTCTAGTTTCAAATTAAATAAACAAGGACATGTTTTGAATTCTGTACAATGAGAAATTTATTTCGTAGTGAAGAGTGGTCAGATTAGTCAAACAGTGAAACAAGGGAAACTTTAAGAAAAATCTGGTATTGATTGGCCAAACTAAAAATTCTGAAAATTTTATGGATAAAAGATATATGAGTCTATTTTCAGGGAAATTTTACGGCAATTGATTTGGAGTTTCGTAGCTCCAGTTATAAATAATTTAGTGACTTTTTCTCAAGAAGACAGCTTATTGTGAATTTGTGATTATGAGGTAATCATTGATAAAAATTTGTTAAGGAGTTGCTTAATGTTTTCTTATAAGCTTACTATAATTTGTATGTGTGAAAGTCGAATATATATGTATTATATTCTGAAAATAATATTTGAATAGTCGATTAATGTTTAGTTTAAAATTTGTTGAATTAAAGCTTAAGAGCATAGGGGGGCAATTTCGAATAAGGGAAAAGAGAAAGCAATCGAGTAGCCTATCCGCAGTTGTTCAAATAAATCCGAGGTAAGTCTTTGAGTAATGGAACTTAGCTTATGATTTGATTAAACAATGTTATATATTTATATATATAGCACAATAAATAAATTGTGACCTGATGGTTTCTCTTGATTTACATATTGAAATAAATGGGTAGTGCATCGACTTGTAATCGAATGGTTATAGAAACTCATGTAGAGTAGCGAAACAGAATCGTGTCATTTGTATGAGCTGTTGAGCCGAAAATGAATGATGGATAATCATGTTGTGTTTGTGATCTAATAATGTAAATGAATTGTTAATTATTTATAATATAAATATATTTTGTGCATGACAATTGAGGATTATATCCGGGTTAAGTCCCGAAGGCATTCGTGCTGGTTGCTATTTACGGGTTAAGTCCCGAAGGCATTCGTGCTGGTTGTTATTTCCGGGTTAAGCCCCGAAGGCATTCGTGCTGGTCGCTATTTCCAGGTTAAGTCCCGAATGCATTTGTGCTGGTTGTTACATTCGGGCTAAATCCCGAAGGCAATTGGGTTGGAAATGTGCGATCTTGTCGTAATAATTTCTATTAATGGGCTTACAACTCTAAGATGATCAGGTATGCACCGTATATACATTGAAATTAAGTTAAGATTGACTATGAGCATGTAAGTATATGGGTTGAAGTGTGAAGTAACATAAGTATGTGATTTTTGCGTATTTGCAATTATTTAGCCTTGTAATCGAATTAGATGTATTTGGCATAATTATGAGGTTAGTTGGGTAAAAAGAGATTATCTACATGATACGAATTCGTGTTTAAGGAAAAATTTAAGATGACATGTATGAACGATAGGGGTATATTTAATCATGACTACATTTAGTTAGAAAAATGATGAGCCTTATGAATGCTATGCTTTAGTTATAAATGATTTCATTACTTAAGACTAACTAAGCATCGAAATGCTTACTCTTTTTGCCTTCATTCCCTGTTTTATAGATTTTGTTCGTGAACTATCGAACTCGGGAGATCCAAAGTCGAAGTTGTAACACCCCAAACTCGGCCTGGAAGTTTGGCTCGAACTTGGCGTGTCACATTGAAGTGTTTTTCGAAAACCATGTTTCCATTAAAAACCTTTCTTAATAATTAAAAACTTATACCCTTTTTAAACCTTGTTTGAAAACCTCAACTGAATAACATTCTTAACAACTTTGTAAAAATCTTGGTAGTTGCGGAAACTTACTTTAAAAGCAATTGCGGTTACGTGATGTTTTGAATAACAGTAGTTGCTTTGGAAAATCGTGTTCTAATACTAGCAATTATAAGAACAATAAATAAAATTCCAAATTTGAAATCCAGAAAATTACAACGGCTTTACTACAACCCACATAAAATAATTTAAAGGTAATAATCAAAACTGTAACATAAACAGTGTGTGTGGCTTCCTCCGAGCCCCTAGCAACCCTGATCCATCTAAGGCTAAAAATTACCTGAAAGGTTAATAAACGGGGTGAGTTTACGAAAACTCAGTGTGAAATCCCCTACTATAAAAAGGAACAGTCAGTCATCTAAAAGAATTAAAAGTCTGGCCCCAGCCCTACTTACAATTTTAGTACCAATCGGGTCTTAGCCCATTACAACAGACAGTACTAGATAGACCTTAGCCCATTATAGAATAAGAAACATTATCAGAATTGGAACCAAAATGAGAATCAGAATCAGAATCAGTAACAGAATCAGAATCAGAATCAATATTAGTAACAGAATCAGAATCAGAATTAGGTGACAGAATCAGAATTAGAATCAGTAACAGAATCAGAATCAGAATCAGTATTAGTAACAGAATCAGAATTAGAATCAGAATTACGTGACAGAATCAGAATCAGAATGTGAATGCAATCCCAACCCAATCCAGCCGTATACACCCCCGTACCAACCTTACACCATGTGAGGAGACAACTCGACCCACCCATCCGCTACACACCACAGAATTTGCAGCATGGCTGCCAGAACAGATATCGTGACAGAGTCACCAGATACAGATATTGTGGCAGAGCCACCAGAATCAGATAATGTGGCAAACCCACCTAACAGAATACGTGGCACAAAGCCATAGATAACTGTAATAACTTCGGCACATAGCCATCAGTGACGGTAATATAACTGGCACACAGCCTTCGGTAAATATGATCGACACAGAGTCGTCAACAAATATGTTAGGCACATAGCTACAGGTAAATACGTTTGGCACGAAGCCATAGTCAAGATGGCACAAAGCCATATTTAGGTTGGCACAGAGCCATTAATAACGGGTCTATAATCGGTACGAAGCCCACAACAACGGCACACAGCCTTTGGTAGCGTGATCGGCACTTAGCCATCGATCGGTCAACAGATATTGTGACAGAGTCACCAAATACAGATATTGTGGCAGAGCCACCAGAACGCTTCCTCTGTACAAAATCCCAACCCATGCAACATGTCATGTATGCAGAATGTCATGCCCATATTTGAATCAAACAATCACAGTCAAGTCATTCATATCACCAACATATATTCACAATCAAATCCGTCAAACACACAGTCCAAGTCAGTCACTTGCCCACAAGGGTAAAACAGTCATTTAACACCCTAGGGGCAAAATGGTAATTTTACCCCACAAGGGTCTCTCGGTAATTCTATCCTACAGGGATATTTCGGTATTTCTACCCTACAAGGGTATTTCGATAATTCTACCCTACAAGGGTATTTTGGTAATTCTATCCTATAAGGGTATTTCGGCAATTCTACCCTATAGGGATATCCTGGTAATTCTACCCAACAGGGGTATTTCGGTAATTCTACCCTACAAGGGTATTGCGATAATTCTACCCTAAAGGGTATTTTGGTAATTCTACCATACAGGGGTATTTCGGTAATTCTACCATACAGGGGTATTTCGGTAATTCTACCCTACAGGGGTATTCTGGTAATTCTACCCTATAGGGGTATTCTGGTAATTCTACCCTACAGGGGTATTCTAGTAATTCTACTCTACAGGAGTATTCTAGTAATTCTACCCTACAGGGGTATTTCAGTAATTCTACCCTACAAGGGTATTTCAATAATTCAATCCTACAAGGGTATTTCGGTAATTTCACAAATCAGGGGTATTTTGGTAATTTTACAAACTAGAGGTATTTTGGTAATTTTATTGATCGAGGGTATTTTGGTAATTTTGTAAACTAAAGGTATTTTAGTAATTTTGTAAATCGAGGGTAAAATGGTAATTCTGTAAATTGAGGGTAAAATGGTAATTCTATAAATCGAGGGTAAGACGGTAATTCTATAAATCGAGGGTAAAATGGTAATTCTATAAATCGAGGGTAAAACGATAATTCTATAAATCGAAGGTAAAATGGTAATTCTATAAATCTTGGGTAAAACGATAATTCTGTAAATTGAGGGTAAAATGGTAATTCTATCTTATAGGAATATTTCAGTAATTTTACAAATCGAGGGTATTTCAGTAATTTTGCAAACTGAGGGTATTTCGGTAATTTTACAAATTGAGGGTATTTCAGTAATTTTACAATCAACGGTATTTCGGTAATTTTATAAACTGGGGGTACTTTGGTAATTTTACAACTGGGGGTATTTCAGTAATTTGGTAAACTAAAGTTTTCTAAACAATGATAACAATACGAATGGGCCTAAAGCCTATTCTCGGCCCAAATGGGCCCACACGCTCGTGTGGCCCTTTTAGCCCAAACCTAGCCACAGATATGCGATTCACCTAGCCTAGTCCAATATTTACTACACAATCAAAAAACTTATCCAATTGGGCCCGTAGGCCCATTGGGCCCACATTGCCCCTTTCGGCCCATCGCGGCCCGAAGTAGCCATCCAACAACAAGAGTAGTGATAAATACACACCTGATTGGAGACTGGAGTTAATCCACGCTTCGAGCACTCTTAGCCGACGCCCAACCCAAACGAGCACGCCATAAAGCGAAAAGGATCAGCCAAGAAAGGTACCTTTACTCTCCTCATGGTTCTCTCTATTTAAAGCCAGCTTCCCATCCACTCTATGTTAGCTTCCCGATGTGGGATTCCTCCAACATCAGAGTTTAAATTCAACACCAACTCTTGCCGCCCTCGGTTAGCAAAATAAATGCTCTTTGCTTGCTATGGGATTCGAACCCATGCCTCCCCTCAAATGCTCCACACGCCACTTGCCACTAAGCCATAAGGTTTTTTGTGTCACAATTTCTCCAACAATATTCTTAAGGCCTACCTACTACACCCAGGGTTTGATTCACCTTAAACCAAATTTTTTGCTAGAGTCCAGGTTTAAACCCAGGACTTCTCCAACACTTCTCAACACACTTAACCACTAAAACAAGCCTTCATTAACGAAATTTGTATGCACAACAGAATATTATAAGCTGCCTTCAACCGCTCCCATGCTCAAGGCCCAAAACTTCTAGGCCCAAATTCAGGGTGTTACAACTCTACCTCCCATAAAGAAATTTCGTCCTCGAAATTTCCATCTAACAGGGTAGTCGTGTAACATCTACCCCACTACGCTACCGCTGTACACTCTGATCCTACTATCACTATCACACTTCAACTAGAACTTGAAACATCTCATACATACAACACTTATTCACTGAAGTAGACACATATTTATCACACATATATACAATTTCTATATCCAAACATCACATCCACATAAAATAAATACCAAATTTAAATTCAGACCAATATTTAAGGAATCCATAGTATTTCAATTTCTAAATAGACAAAAGTATTCAGAAGACTTATGGATTCGGCGCCGGAGACTCGGTGTGCCACACTTTTTAAGAGAAATACTTTAAACAGACCACGTCGTCGAAAATAATTTTCTAAAATTCAACCTTTGAAAACCCAATCCACAGCCGAGTTGTTGCAACCCAGGCTCTGATACCACTAAATGTAACACCCCAAACCTGGCCTGGAAGTTTGGCTCGAACTTGGCGTGTCACATTGAAGTGTTTTTCAAAAACCATGTTTCCATTAAAAACCCTTCTTAATAATTAAAAACTTATACCCTTTTTAAACCTTGTTAGAAAACCTCAGCTAAATAACATTCTTAACAACTTTGTAAAAATCTTGGTAGTTACGGAAACTTACTTTAAAAACAATTGTGGTTACGTGATGTATTGAATAACAGTAGTTGCTTTGGAAAATCGTGTTCTAATACTAGCAATTATAAGAACAATAAATAAAATTCCAAATTTGAAATCCAGAAAATTACAACGGCTTTACTACAACCCACATAAAATAATTTAAAGGTAATAATCAAAACTGTAACATAAACAGCGTGTGTGGCTTCCTCCGAGCCCCTAGCAACCCCGATCCATCTAAGGCTGGAAATTACCTGAAAGGTTAATAAACGGGGTGAGTTTACGAAAACTCAGTGTGAAATCCCCTACTATAAAAAGGAACAGTCAATCATCTAAAAGAATTAAAAGTCTGGCCCCAGCCTTACTTACAATTTCAGTACCAATCGGGTCTTAGCCCATTACGACAGACAGTACTAGATGGACCTTAGCCCATTACAGAATAAGAAACATTATCAGAATTGGAACCAAAATGAGAATCAGAATCAGAATCAGTAACAGAATCAGAATCAGAATCAATATTAGTAACAGAATCAGAATTTGAATCAGAATTAGGTGACAGAATCAGAATCAGTAACAGAATCAGAATCAGAATCCGTATTAGTAACAGAATCAGAATCAGAATCAGAATTACGTGACAGAATCAGAATCAGAATCAGAATGCAATCCCAACCCAATCCAGCCGTATACATCCCCGTACCAACCTTACACCATGTGGGGAGACAACTCGACCCACCCATCCGCTACACACCACAGAATTTGCAGCATGGCTGCCAGAACAGATATCGTGACAGAGTCACCAGATACAGATATTGTGGCAGAGCCACCAGAATCAGATAATGTGGCAAACCCACCTAACAGAATACGTGGCACAAAGCCATAGATAACTGTAATAACTTTGGCACATAGCCATCAGTGACAGTAATATAACTGGCACACAGCCTTCGGTAAATATGATCGACACAGAGTCGTCAACAAATATCTTAGGCACATAGCTACAGGTAAATACGTTTGGCACGAAGCCATAGTCAAGATGGCACAAAGCCATATTTAGGTTGGCACAGAGCCATTAATAGCGGGTCTATAATCGGTACGAAGCCCACAACAACGGCACACAGCCTTTGGTAGCGTGATCGGCACTTAGCCATCGATCGGTCAACAGATATTGTGACAGAGTCTCCAAATACAGATATTGTGGCAGAGCCACCAGAACAGATATTTGTGGCATAGCCACCAGAACGCTTCCTCCGTACAAAATCCCAACCCATGCAACATGTCATGTATGCAGAATGTCATGCCCATATTTGAATCAAACAATCACAGTCAAGTCATTCATATCACCAACATATATTCACAATCAAATCCGTCAAACACACAGTCCAAGTCAGTCACTTGCCCACAAGGGCAAAACAGTCATTTAACACCATAGGGGCAAAATGGTAATTTTACCCCATAAGGGCATCTCGGTAATTCTACCCTACAGGGGTATTTCGGTATTTCTACCCTACAAGGGTATTTCGATAATTCTACCCTATAGGGGTATTTTGGTAATTCTATCCTATAAGGGTATTTCGGTAATTCTACCCTACAGGGATATCCTGGTAATTCTACCCAACAGGGGTATTTCGGTAATTCTACCCTACAAGGGTATTGCGATAATTCTACCCTACAGGGGTATCCAGGTAATTCTACCATACAGGGGTATTTCGGTAATTCTACCATACAGGGGTATTTCGGTAATTGTACCCTACAAAGGTATTCCGGTAATTCTACCCTATAGGGGTATTCTAATAATTCTACCCTACAGGGGTATTTCCGTAATTCTACCCTACAAGGGTATTTCAATAATTCTATCCTACAAGGGTATTTCGGTAATTTCACAAATCAGGGGTATTTTGGTAATTTTACAAACTAGGGGTATTTTGGTAATTTTATTGATCGAGGGTATTTTGGTAATTCTGTAAACCAAAGGTATTTCAGTAATTTTGTAAATCGAGGGTAAAATGGTAATTCTGTAAATCGAGGGTAAAATGGTAATTCTGTAAATCGAGGGTAAAATGGTAATTCTGTAAATCGAGGGTAAGACGGTAATTCTGTAAATCAAGGGTAAAATGATAATTCTATAAATCGAGGGTAAAACGATAATTCTATAAATCGAAGGTAAAATGGTAATTCTATAAATCTTGGGTAAAACGATAATTCTGTAAATTGAGGGTAAAATGGTAATTCTATCTTACAGGAATATTTCAGTAATTTTACAAATCGAGGGTATTTCAGTAATTTTGCAAACTGAGGGTATTTCTGTAATTTTACAAATCGATGGTATTTTAGTAATTTTACAATCAACGGTATTTCGGTAATTTTATAAACCGGAGGTACTTTGGTAATTTTACAACTGGGGGTATTTCAGTAATTTGGTAAACTAAAGTATTCTAAACAAGGATAACAATACGAATGGGCCTAAAGCCTATTCTCGGCCCAAATGGGCCCACACGCTCGTGTGGCCCTTTTAGCCCAAACCTAGCCACAGATATGCGATTCACCTAGCCTAGTCCAATATTTACTACACAATCAAAAAACTTATCCAATTGGGCCCGTAGGCCCATTGGGCCCACATTGCCCCTTTCGGCCCATCGCGGCCCGAAGTAGCCATCCAACAACAAGAGTAGTGATAAATACACACCTGATTGGAGACTGGAGTTAATCCACGCTTCGAGCACTCTTAGCTGACGCCCAACCCAAACGAGCACGCCATAAAGCGAAAGGGATCAGCCAAGAAAGGTACCTTTACTCTCCTCATGGTTCTCTCTATTTGAAGCCAGCTTCCCATCCACTCTTATGTTAGCTTCCCGATGTGGGATCCCTCCAACATCAGAGTTTAAATTCAACACCAACTCTTGCCGCCCCCGATTAGCAAAATAAATGCTCTTTGCTTGCTATGGGATTCGAACCCATGCCTCCCCTCAAATGCTCCACACGCCACTTGCCACTAAGCCATAAGGTTTTTTGTGTCACAACTTCTCCAACAATATTCTTAAGGCCTACCTACTACACCCAGGGTTTGATTCACCTTAAACCAAATTTTTTGCTAGAGTCCAGGTTTAAACCCAGGACTTCTCCAACACTTCTCAACACACTTAACCACTAAAACAAGCCTTCATTAACGAAATTTGCATGCACAACAGAATATTATAAGCTGCCTTCAACCGCTCCCATGCTCAAGGCCCAAAACTTCTAGGCCCAAATTGAGGGTGTTACAGAAGTCGTCCACACTATCTAAACCTTTCGGTACTCTTGTAAATGAACCTTGATAATGGCATGTATAGGATTGACTTTTGATGTTAATTACGTATCTTTTTGGTGATGTATATATGTATAGCCATGCGAAAATGGCTTGTTAAGTTATTATATGCGCTCCACATAATTAATGTGTATGTGTGGATGATAATCGATTAATGTTTTAAATGTTTTGATGTGAATTAAACTTAGGAATGAATTAAGGTACTATTTAAATTGAGAAGATTGCTTTGCATAGTGTATAAACGAAATTCGAATTCAAAGGTATGCTATCGAAAATTACCTGAGTATTGTCAAATGAATTTTCGTACTTATTTGGTAATATTCCTTACCCCCTCCGGCGACGGATACGGGTTAGGGGTGTTACAATATTAATAGTAATTTGCCATTTTTTTGAGCTTGAGTGTTAATTCCATATTCTGAGAAGAAGCTTACTTGTATTCAACTGATGACTAGTCATTTTTCTAGCTAGGTAATTTTTCAATTCAATCTCGATTCCAACATTTTCTTTTAGCTTGTGACCACACCTCCTAACCAAAGCCACGTTACAACCCTTTAATGACCTTTTTGATTGAGGTATCATCTCAATATATAGTGGTGGAGATTTGATTTTCAAGGAAGCCTATGGTAATAACTTCTCATATTGACTAATGAGTGCTTTAATTGATGTCCTTAAATACCTTAAGTGATTTGAGTGAATCTTTAGTGAGGATGTTAAAATTTGTGATATTTTGATTAAGGTAATCACTTAGATGAGGGGAGACACCTATGTTTTCATGATAAAATGCTCAACTTAGAATGTCTAAAACTTTGATGTACTTTTAGTTGAATTTTCAATGTATAAATACTTATAGATTATTTTGAGATATTATTGATAGGGATTATAAATTGAGAAGAATTTATTTTGATCATGAGTTGAGGATTTTGCTTGAGTGTGGGGGTATTTGATAAACTGTAATTTATACATATTTTTATCCCATGCTCAGCGCATTTATGGATGATTTCTCCTTAGATTTGGTGAATTCGATGCTCCTGATCCTTTAATTTCATGTTTTATACTTAAGTGAGCATAGGAGAGTAAAAAAAGCGAGAAACGGGCCGAAAACGAAAAAAATGGACTCACATGGAAAAACAACACGGCCTGGACTTCCTCACACAGGCGTGTCACACGGCCGTGTCAATTTGGCAGGATTGAAGCACGACTTACATGGGTAGACCATACACCCGTGCCTATTTAACAGCCTTGACGATGGGTTGGAGTAATCATACACGGGCGTGTCCCTGTCGAGCCTAAGTTTAGTCCTATTCGAAAAAGGCCAATTTTTAGGGCTCTTAGGCATTCAAAAGCCTATTTAAACACTTGAAGAGGCACTTAGGAGGGGGACGCAGAGTAGGAAACAAGGAATTACTCAAGGAAAGCTTATTGATCCGTCTCAAGAGCCAGATTAATCATCAAAGACTGGAGATCTCCCTTCAAGTTCCTTCAAGAGTTTTGGGTTTTCTTATGTTTTGTTTATGCTTTTGAGATGTTTTCTTTCATAAATATGAACTAAACCCCCTAAATACCTAAGGGGAATGAAACTTAAGATAGATCTTGTTATTATTTTCTGAATTATATGATAAATATTTGACTTGTTCTTAATTCTTATTTTAATATTCCAGGATATTGATTCAAGTTAACGCTCTTATTCAGATGAGGAATAGACCCTGTTTAAGAGTAAAATTGTCATAATTAAGCGGAGTTGATTGCGCGCCTAGAGATAGGGTGACAAGATTTTGCTGGATTAGGGTGAAACCTAATAAGGGAATCCATAGATTAAGTTAATGCAATTCTAGGGTGTTAATTAGAAAGATATTTCAATTATTCAACCTAGGGTTAGACGTTATTAGTCTCGAGGGAGATCATAATAGATCAAGTCAAATGAATAAATCGTCTGATTTAGAGTCAAATAACAAGTGAAGTCGAGGTGTATTTTTCCTTTGGTATTGTCTCAACCAATCGAATTTTCCCAAAAGTATTTTCCCGAGTTTTCTTTCTGTGCATTCTTAGTTAGTAATTAGTTTAGATAACCAAACCTCTTAAATTTTAGGCTAGATAATAAAAAGGAAGTAAATACTAGTACTCGTAGTTCCTTTGGGTTAGGCAATCCAGTCTTGCTGAACTATACTATTGTTCGATAGGTACACTTGCCTTAGTCGTGATAATAAGTTAGTCTCAAGAACATTTCATTTATAAATCTTTAAAACTTGTTGCGAATATCACACAATCAATGAGCCATACATACATAGTTCATCATCCATTCAAGATTAAGGTATGTCACATTATGAAAGTCACAAGTGAATAAATCCATAAACAAATTCAGGATCTATTCTACTTGGGTTCTATCTGATGCACTGCTAGTTTAGTCAATCACATGTAGCAATCCGATTTCTATAGTTTAGTCAATCACATGTGTCGAAAAATGCGATTTTGAGAACCTATTTTCGTTAACCAAATCAGTAAATATTAAATAGGGATATTTGTGGAGTTATTATATTGATAAATTAAAATTTAGTTAAGCAATTTAGTAAAAAATGTGGTTAATTAAAGCGCAAAGACTATAGCGTAAAAGTTTAACCGTTATAGATTTGTAATGGCATAATTGCAAAAAAATTCCCTCAACGTTTAAGGATTTTTGGTTTATTTCCCTTGATATGTATTTTTTATTGAGGCCCTCAACGTATCGATTTTTCCACAAATCAGCCCAATTTTAACGAAAAACATCAGTTGACTGTGTGCCAATCAACAAAATAGCATATGTGGCATGCACATAAGCACGATGTCATAGATGATGTCATATATTTAACAAAATTCTTTTTTTTTCATTTTGTTTTCATCTTTTTTCTTCTTCCCCCTTTCTCTCTTTCCCTCTATTCTTTTTTTTTCTTTTCATTTTGTTACCACCACCATTGCAGTTAGCATTACCATTCCTTGAGATGTTTTTGTTGTTGTTTTATAAAGCAATATTGTTAGTGTGAAACCTACCATTGAGTCCATTGCTAACAAGGGAGTGAGGGACAAACACTTTATCCATGGGGTTAAGCTTAGAGAACAATTCTTGTAACTCTCTCACATCTGTTTTGAAATTATCCCCAAGCTCATCTTTACCAACACCACCGTTGGTTCCATCGATCTTCTTGTACAATCCTTGATCGTTGTTGTGTAAGCTCAGATCAGTTGTTGATTGAAGCTTTGACTGATCTTAGTCATTTGACGTCACTATTGCAGTCGTCGTGTCTTGATTTGAAGCATTCTCAACAACAGCCATGGCCTAATGATTAGATTAGATTATCCCTATTATTTAAATAAAAAACTCTTTTTAACAACTGATCAACAAAAAAAATAGAATTTATAAACCCAAACAGAAAAATTAAAGAAAAAAATAAAGTTTTGAAATGTTGGGTATAATTTGTATAGGAATCTATTTAAAAAACTAAGCTAAAGCTACAATAATTTCCATTGATGAAAAAAAAACCTAAAAACCCACTTCGAGACCACCGTGAAGAATAGAAAATTGAAATGAATTAACAACAAAATAAAATAGAGTGTGATAGTCAAGAAAAGGATTTTTTTTCCTATTTCTTATAGTTTCTGTAACTTTTTTCCTTTCTCTTTTTGTTTCTATCACTGTTTCATAGTGATTATTTAAGAAAATAAAACAAACACATCCAATGATAATGGCTTCCATAAAAGAGAGTTAATGACATCATCTATGACATAAAGAGAAAAAGAGAGAAAAAGAAACAAGATGGAAACAAAATGAAAAAAAAGAATTTTCTTAAATAGATGACATTGTCTATGACATCATGCTTATATGGCATGCCACATAAGCTACTCTGTTGACCAGTGCTTGACTAACAGTCAACTGGCATTTCCCATTACAGTTGGGATAATTTGTGGAAAAATCATTACGTTGAGGGCCTAAAAGAAAAGATCAAGGGCATAAAACCAAAAACCCCTAAACGTTGAGGATAATTTTTGCAATTATACCATTTTTAACTAGAAAAAGGCTTGGGGACTTAAATAACAATTATCTAAAGAACCAAAATGATAAATAAACCAATTTGGAATAGTGAAAAGTGGATGATGATGAAAGATGTCATTAAAATTAATTAATTAATAATTAAGTAAAATAAACTATAATTGAACTAATTAACTATGATTAATTAATAATTAACCTATATATAAAAAAAAGTTAGCGAATGAAAACTTTGTCTCCATCCTTCATCACCGTCCACCATTGTTGAAGGCTAAGAAAATCTTAGACATTTTTTCATTTCTATCTGCTAAAAAGTTCAAGTCCCTAGCCATTTTTCTTTGATTTTTATGAAAATTGAACCATGTGAGCCTGATTTAGCTAGTCCATGTACCAATTTGTTAAACTGTTAAAGTTTTTGAAAGTTGTCGTTGTTGAGAATTGAATGATTTAGGTGTGAAATTGATAGAAATTAAGCTTAGTTTAAGAATGACTAAATTGTAAAGCTTAATTGTTAGTTTCATACATTAGGGACCAAATTGAATAAAATGTAAAATTTCCACGAAATTTCTATAATAATAGGGAGTGGAGGGTTCTTAATGAACATAAGTGAAATCATATTTTAACCCGAAGCTTTAGATTGAAAGTTATGCTTGTCTTGGTTTTAGGGACTAAATTGAATAAATTGTAAAATATGAATAAACTGGCTATAAATGGATTGTGATAGTGAATATGATTGATTGTGAGTATAATGATAGATGTGAATAAGTGATATGATGATAAAATGTAAAGTTTCATGAATTGCTTTGAAATATAACGTGTTATGGATTCAACTTTATCATTACAAAATGGATTATGATAGTAAATATAATTGAGAAAAATGATACGTGTATTAAATTGTAAATGAATTGAATATTGGTACCCTATTAGTTGTTTGGGTTGTTTGGATATAGTTGGTATGCCATAGGATGAGTTTATGTATAGGATTACACACTTATACGCCAGGATGCACTTCGTGTTCTAGATATGTGCTTCGTGTGCCAAGATACACTCCATGTGCCATTATGCACTTTATGCGCTAGTATGCATTTTGTATGCCAGTTAGCCTACTTTAATTTATCTGATTATGAACTTCGGTGCCAGTTTGGTGTGTTGTTTGGAAAATCCGAGTATCCCTCCGAGTTTGAATCAGGTTAATTGGGGTTCCAAAATGTACAAGTGGTAAATGATATGAAGGCATTATCAATTGATGTTATCGAATTGAATTATGTATATATGCGATTAGGATACTAAAATTATATCTCTGATTGAGTAAATCAAATGGAAACGAGCCCCAGGGGCCGAAAAAAGGTGAATGAGTCGATAAACTCTAGAAATAAGTTGAACAGTGTAACAACCCAATTTAGACCCTAATCAGAACGGTGGTTTCGGGACCACAAATTCGAGTCAGAAAAATATTTTAAAATTATTTTCTGTGTTTATTTTGTGTGACTTTATATCTGTGAAATTTTCGTGATTTAATTTTGTCGTTTAGGTGTCCGATTAAATAAAAGGACTTAATCGTGTAAAATAAAAATTAAGTGGTAACTTGTATAAGGGCCGAATTACTAATGGTTTTCTAGTTTGGAGTCTTTATGATGAAATTATTCCACTAACATGATGTTGGACGATAATAGACATATGATATATAATTTTATTATTATTTCATTAAGGGTAGTTAAGTAAAATAGTAATAAGTTAACATATATGTTAATATATCATAAAAAAATAAGCTATAATCACATTATTTTTCTTTGTTCTTGCACTGATTATAAACAAAAGAAAAAAAAAAGAAAGAACAAGAGCTAGGTTCGGCCATCTTTCTCATCTAGATTCAAGGTTCGTTTTTAATCGGTTTTTGATAATTTTTAGGTTTTTGATATCGTTGCTTCGAGTACTACAAAACCTAAGCTTTAATTTTTGATTTTGATGAATATTGTGAATTGTGCCATTGTTGATAGTTTGTGATATTTTTTTGTTTGATGATGAAATATGAAAGATATGTTTTAGATTAACATATTTTGTATTAGAGTTTTTGATGATTTTGAGTAATTAGGACTAAACCACAAAAATAATAATTTGAGGGACTAAAATGTGAAATAAATGAAATATATGGACTTGTATGGTAATGGGTAAGATTCGGCCAAACATAGGTATTTGGAAATTTTGTGTATTTTGTGTTTTGTGCAATAGGGACTAAATTGTAAAAATTGTAAATGTCAGGGGTAAAATAGTAATTTTCCCATTTATTTTTTTTGGACTAAATTGAATGAAATATGTTTGAACAAGCTTAATTTGAATATGTTTAGATCAAGAACTAAAGAAATCGGATTTGGATTGAGGGAAATCGAAAGTTCGACTAGTTGATCCGTACAGGTTTTTCGTTGTCCGAGGTAAGTTTATAAGCAAATATACGTACTTAATTCTTAATTAAAGGTATAGTATAGATGCTGAATTAAAATAAATGATATTATAAATGCAATTTTTCAAATATGTATAAGCTTGGTAATCATGTACGACCATTCGTTTCGACTGAGTTACGACGTCCGAAAGCCTCGTATGAACTTTGGGAATAGCTAGGATACATATGTCATGACATAGGATTCCGATGTATGTGTACGAGTAAGTCCATGGCATCGATTTGTGGTTCCGATATGTGTTTACAAGTAAGACCCTGTCTGGGACAGTGGCATCGATATGTGGCTACATGTAAGACCATGTCTGGGCGTTGGCATTGTACGATTTATGTGATTATTCGAGTTTCCTATCCAATTTCAAATGGTTCATCGGGAAAAGGTAAATCATGTACGGATGTGTATAAAGAGCTAAATAGCTAGGTATGAATTGGTTTGTTGGCTACTGGTAAAAGGGTAAGTAAATTACTTGATATTTGTTACAAGTTATGTGTTATGCATATGTTGAGTCAATGTGAGATTAGTATGTATATTCGGCCTCGTGACTAGGGAAATTGTGTATCAATGTAATGATCCCTAACTATGTGCATATATATGAGACTATGTATATTCAGTTACATATCAAGCTTAGGTATATGAAGTTATAGTGATATACGAGCTTATGTATACAAAAGTATGTGTATAGGGTTTTATAAAGACAACTTGACTAATACAAATTTAATAATGATTTGATGACTTAAGCTTGTGAACATTCGGCCAAGGTAATAGATAAATGTGTTCAGGTATATTATTATTGAAGTTGAAAGCTGAGAATAAAATTGATAATGGTATTGTAATCTAGTTGGTTAAAATAAGTTGACTATATTATCGATTTGTTAGTTTGCTTATGACTTACTAAGCTTAAATAGCTTATTGTGTGTATATTTGTCTTTGTTTTATAGATTTTGGAGTCAAGCTACAAGCTCGGGGACTGTCAGTCGAGCTCATCACACTATCTACAGCTTTGGTACCTTATATGTTAAACTTAAATTATGGCATGTATAGGCCAGCTTTGAAGTTAGCTATTTTGAAAATGAATGTATATTAGCCATGCGAAAATGGCTTAATTATTTTGCTTGATTTTGGTTTCGATTTAATTATGGTTAAAGTCTATTTTGATCAAGATGTCGTGTGCTATGAATAACTATGAACTGCGTTATGTGATTATATATTAAAGGTGGTTATGACGTTGCATGTGGCATGATAGAATCGGTCATAAGCATGATTAATTGATTCGGCTAATGTTTTGCATAGGTGAAACATATATGAATTTGGTATATTTGATCATAAAGTAGAATTGAATATGCTAGTTATGTTTAAGTTGTGGTTTGACATTGCTTATAAATAAATATATAAATATATTTATGCAAACGATAATTTGTTTTGATTTGTTGGTACATGATATTTAAGATTCATGTTTTGAATAAGTTTATATGTGATTGAAGTATTGTAATGATAGAAATAATATCCTTAAGTTAATAAGTATTTACGGTTAAAACTTAGTTGGATTATGATTGTATGTTTAAACTTGGTACCATAATTTTGCTATTAAATTGAGTCATGATTAGCAATAAGCAAACCATAGCTTGAAATATCTGAATGTTGACCGTTTTGATTTGTTTGTTATAAATGAAGTCATTTGAAATGGTTTTGATCAACTTGTGGTTGGCATTTAAATATATAAATAATCTTGCATAAGGAATTGACTTGATATACAATTTGTCTTAAGGTATATATGCTGATAAATATAAACATGATGATATCTAATAATATGTTTGGTAATGCATGAATAGGGAATGTATATTGTGTTATAATGAGTTTTACATTAATAAGTTAAAATGCTGGTTATGAATAGGAGAAATATATTCGGTATATGTTTTAATATGCGTATTAAATAAGTATTTTTTTAAATGAGTAAATAAGGTTGGAATTGAATGATTGTTAAGCATCATGGATAATGCTTTTAAATTCGGCTAAATGAAATGAAAATGGAAAATTGAATGATGAGTTATACAATAGTAAGTAAATGCTAAGTAGTCAGTGTGTATGTCTTTTAATTATATTATAATTTTACAAAATATGTACCATATTAAAAGTTGATCTTGACATGATAATGTTGGAATGGATTGAGGTACTTGATTTTGTGAATTCTATTTACCTGTGACTTTTTCATTTGAGGTATGATTGTATATTTTGTATAATTAAAAAGTTGTATCCATATTACATCTAGTTAGGTGATGTTAATTAATAAATTGACTTTTTATACTAAGATTGATTAGTTTATAAGTTTGTACAAGTATATGCATGTGATTGTTCGAATCTATGTTTTGATTGGTAATACCTCGTAACCCAGTCCAACGACGGATACGGGTTAGGGTGTTACATTTTATTAGTATCAGAGCTAGGTTTAGTCGATTCTAGGACTAACGTAGCGCGTGTGAGTTTAGCTATACATGCCATAATTATATACTGTGATAGTGTGATGACATCTGACATTTGAAATGTGTTTTCATATAGTAAATGGATCCCGACAGAGCTGTAGCTGATGATGTCGAGAGTGTAGTGCCTGCTCCCGTACAAGGGACAGCGCCAGTTGATTCTCGACCGATTCCGAGTAATCAAGAAAGTGAGGCTAAACAAGCCTTCTATCAAATGATGAATGACTGGTTTGCTTAATATATTCTGACTAACCCGGCTGTACAACAACCTCCACCCCCGATTGATCCATCTTCGATGCCTGCTGTACCTCAAGTAAGTGATCCGTTGAGATTGTATAAGCCACCTATTGATAAAATCATAAAACATGGGGCTTACTGACAACTAGACGGAAATCAAACAACTAAAGCAACAAAAATGAAAAAAATCGAACAATTACTCAACCAATTATGTCAAAACTTTGACACGAGCTTCCCTCAAAACCAACGCTTACCGAAAACTAGACAGAACTATCTCAAAACACCATGAGGAGGATCACTTTCCTTGGTATTCTCACCTAAAGGAAAGAGATCAATGATCACTTAACAGAGAATTCAAGTGAAACAAATGTAGAAACCCTATTTCTACACAAACAAAAAATCAACAGAAACTTCACAGAACAGCAAGAATTCACGACAGAACTTACACAGAGATCTTCTAATGACACAATGAACACTTAAACCCTCAATTAGTTTTGATAGTCACTTCACTAACGCAATAAAAAATAGAAAGAAGAAACAAAAAAGAAAAAATAAAATAAAATAAAATAAAGGAAAGGAATACATTAACTTTTTATTATAACCACCAATCAGACTTCTAACATTTAGCAAAATATTTGTATCGCATACACTAAGACTCGAACACAGGACCAGAGAATACAGAAGCTCAACCATTGAACCACTAGGCTCATTGTTGACATAGGATCACACAGAATTATACTTAAGTTAATGGCTCAAGAGTAGTAGTTAATTTTAAAAAAAAAGTAGCAAAACTTTTTAAAAGCATTACACGAACCCCTAACCTCAAACACATAGACAAAGCACATAGCCATAGATACAGAGACTTAATTACGATAGAATTTAACGGTTAGACATTCAAATTTTGGAGTGTTACATAAGGTATGAGTCTACGCTAGTGATTTAGTACATCCAGTGACCAATGTCGTCCCATGCTGGCCAATGAGCAAGGGGCTGATTAGTAATTTATCGAATGCAAACTAGAAGGGTTAAAAGGCTAAGGGAGCAATTAGATAAGTTTCTTAGAAATGGCAGATTTTGGATAAGACAACTCAGTATTGATGTGATGTTACCAAGTTCCCATAAGGACTTGAGTTAAGTTAAAAAGGCACTCGGGTTATGTTTAAGGAGAGTTATAATCTTTCTTAAGAACTAGGGCTAAAAGCAAATGGAAACATCTTTATAAGATGAATCTTATAATAGCTCAATTTTGGGGCTACTTAGAATAGTGGTCTCAGGACCACAAATCTGAAGTTGGAAAATTATTTTATTATTATTTTAGATTCATAGCATGTTTATAATAGTGCATGAAAAATTTGGTGAGCTAATTTTGTCGTTTGTGAGCCCAATTGCAAAAAAGGTCTAAATCGCATAAAGTGCAAAAGTTCTATTTTGATAGCTAAAGGTGTTATTTTATTAGAGAAGCAAAATTGGGGGATTTTAAAGGGCAATTAGATACTTAGAAATAGAGTGGCCGGCCACAGGAGGCATATGTGGTCAAAATTTTCAAAATTTGTTGGGTTAGGTGACCAATTTTGACTAAAATAGAAATAAAATAAGAAAATGATATCATCTCTTACTCATCTCTTTTCTCCACCAAATATTAGCTATTGAAGGGGGTTTGATAGCTTAAAATTTTCAGCCACTTGAAGCACTCACAAGTAAGTGATTTTTATGTCCTTTGTTGATGATTTTTGTATTTTTGAGACCCTTGAAGCATGAGCTTTCAAATGAGGGGTATATCTTACAAAATGGTTGAAGGTCTAGGGTTTTTCCATGAGAGAATTTAGGGTGTTTTCTGAAATTTTATGGAAGAATATAAGTCTTACTTCAATAATAAACAACTTTTGTGAAATGTGTTATCATGAAAACACCTAAAGGGACTATTTTGCACAAGTTGTAAAATAAGTGATAAATATGTGAAATACAGAGAATTTGGGGTTGATATAAGAGTAAAAAGAGTTCAGCTAAGTTTAAGATGCGAAGAAATTCAATAAAAATTAATTTTTGAGCATAGGGGTAAAATGGTCATTTTACTGACAATGTGAATTTTTAATTGCTTAAACTTATTTAGTGATTAAATGAGTGCATTTTGCTATTATAGATCAAGAAATACCAAATTTGAGTCTAGACCGGGGGAAAGCCAAGCAAATCAACTAAATTGACTATTCGTCACATTTTGTAATTTGAGGTAAGTTGTATGTAAATAATACAACTACATTACTAATGTATGTGTTGAATTGTATTTGAATTAATATAGCATGAATTGCTTGATTGTGGAATTGAGATGGTATGATGATAATAGAGATGATAGAGTTTCTGTTTGAACCTAGGAAATAAATTGGATATCCATGCCGTGACATATGGATTATTGTTGGCTAGTGTAAGACATGTCCGGGACATACATCGGCCACATTATGAGAGCCAGTGTAAGACCATGTCTGGGACATGGCATCGGCATTGGGACGAGAGCTAGTGTAAGACATGTCTGGGACATGGCATCGGCATTGGAACGAGAGCTAGTGTAAGACATGTCTGGAACATGTATTGGCCCCGAGACGTAGGCCTGTGTAAGACATGTTTGGGACATGCATCGGTTATGAGATGATAGTTAGTGTAAGACCATGTCTAGGACATGGCATTGATTTGAGATGTGAGCCAGTGTAAGACCATGTTTGGGACATGGCATTGGCACCTTACCCACGTTTGAGGCTTAATGAATATCAGGTAGTGTTCCAAAAGGTTCAACGGTGAACGTTATCTTCTTAAGCTAATGAGGAAAGTATAACTATGTTGTGAGTGGTACAGGTACCTAATTGGTACATATGAGATATGAGCTCATTGAACAATATGTGACTAGTATGGATGGTAATGAGTAAGTTATGCTTATGCCCACCTATGTGGATCATTGATAAAATGTTGTTGTTGTGTACTTACTTATATGCAACTTACTAAGCTTTATGCTTACTCTCTTTCATTTCCATTTCCTTTCAGTGCCGCCTAACTAGCTCAAGGATCACCGGAAGTCATAGATATCGATCACACTATCAATAGAAGCATTCGGTATAGTTGGATTTATATTTTTGAATATGGCATGTATAGGACTTAGACTTTGTTATTTTGTGTCTTTGAAAATTGGCCAAATGTGTTGGCTCGGGTTGGAAACCCTTTAATTTTTAAGTTTGAATAATAGTTAATATTCATTTTAAGTTTATGAAAGATACATTCTCATGGTTGAATGAATGTCTATTATGGCTGATTTAGTTATAAGAGTTATACTTGTTTCGATATTGGTTGGTATTTGTATGGAACTATATATGTAAGTGTGACAATGAAGCTTGGTAAATAACCTTGTATTGTCCACACAGGTAGACACACGGGCGTGTGTCTAGGCTGGGTGTGACCCGCGGTCTACCCCATGGGCATGTAGTCTAGCCGTGTGTCCCCTGCACGTAAAAATTTCAAGTCAGTATTCATGGTAATAAACACACGGGAAGAGACACAGCCGTGTGTCACAATCGTGTGGAGGACACGGCCCAGCACACGAGCGTGTACCTTAGCCGTGTTATATTATGAGCATGCTAACGTCCGAAATAGAATGTCCATGTTTTTTCACACAGGCGTGTCGTGGCCGTGTGAGGGACACGGGCCAATGACACTGGCATGTGTCTGGTCGTGTGAAAATCCCTGTAGGTGTGAATTACAAATTAATTCTACACGGGTGTGGGACACGGCGTGTCCCAGGGTGCTTAGGCCGTGTGAGCCACACGGGCCATCAGCACGACCATGTCGAAATGGTCACACAGGCGTACTACTCTTCCACACGGGTGTGTGTCCTGTTTTAAAGGCAAATTTCTTAAGGTTGGTTTAAGGACCAGGAATGGCTCCAAATAGCTTTCAATGATCGATTTGGGGCTAGTAGGCCCATAATATGAAGTTTAAGGTAGATATTAAAAAAATTTTAAGTTTGAATCGAGTCTCGGTGAGTTGAGATCGGTTGTATGCATGAGATCTAGTTAGGTAATGCCTTACACTCCTCCCCGACATGGGTTACGGGTATAGGGTGCTACATTTAGTGGTATTAGAGCTATGGTTTAGTCGATTCTAGGACTAATCTAGCGAGAGTACGAGTCTAGCTATACATGCCATAATTGTATATTTATAGTGTGACGATTTCTGACGATTATAAATTATGTTTTCATATAGTAAATGGATCCTGATAGAGCCACAACGAATGACGTGAAAAGTAACGTGATGGCTCCCACTGAAGGGACAGTGCCAGTTGAGAGTTAACCCGTGACTATAGGCCAAGGCAGAGGGAAAGAGAAGCCTATCTCTGAATGATGGATCTTTGTTACACGATGTTTGTTCGTGCAAATCTGAACACTCCACCTCCCGCACCTCCTCCAATTCCTCAGTATGCCCCGGTAGCTCCGCAAGGTGCGGACATGTTTAGAAGAGAGAAACCTTTGGTAGACAAGATCCAAAAACAGGGGGCAGAGAAATTCTGAGCTAGCATTGATGATGACCCGGAGAGAGCAGAGTTTTGGCTAGAAAATACCATTAGGGTATTTGTTGAACTATCATGCACACCTGAAGAGTGCGTGAAATGCGCAGTGTCACTTCTACGAGATTCAGCTTATTAGTGGTGGAATACTCTCGTGTCCGTCGTACCGAGAGAGAGGATCACATGGGAATTCTTCAAGAAGGAATTCCAAAAAAAGTATATGAGCCAAAGATTCATGGATCAAAAGAGGAGGGAATTCCAAGAGCTAAAGCAAGACCGAATGTCAGTGACGGAATATAAACGTGAGTTTGTGAGGCTTAGCAAGTATACATGGGAGTGCTTATCTACAAAAGCCACCATGTGTAAGAGGTTTGAGGACGGCCTTAATGAAGATATCCGAGTGTTTGTCGGCATCATAGAGCTGCGGGAATTTGTAGCACTTGTTGAAAGAGCCTGTAAGGCCGAATAGTTGATTAAAGAAAGGAGGAAAGTGGCTTTTGAGTCGCGGGATTCAAAGAAAAGACAAATGGGGAAATCACATCAGTCCTTATTTAAAAGATCGAGAGAGTTCACTACCCGATCGAATGCTTTGGTGGGGTATTCGAATAGGAACAAGAACCGGCAGAACACAACTCTAAAGCCCAGAGCACTTCGGTCGCAAGTGTTGGTAGCACTCGGCCAAATAGGCCAGAATGCTCGCAATGTGGTAGGCGTCATTTCAGCGAGTGCCGAGGGAATGAAAAAGGCTGTTTCAAGTGCGGATCATTGGAACACTTCATCCGTGATTGTCTTGAATTGGATGAGAGAGAGAGAAAACAAGATGTGAAAGTGAGTAGTGCCCCTTTGAGGGGTAGGCAACAGAAGAACCCCGGAATTAGGGCTAGCTGTAAAAGCATGCCAAGAGATGTTGTGGAGAGGTCTAAGGGCAGAGCGCCTGCAAGGACTTATGCTATACGAGCTCGAGAAGAGGCAGAGTCTCCCGACATGATCACGGGTACCTTTTCTATCCATGAAATATCTGTTGTTGCTTTAATTGACCCAGGATCTTCCCACTCTTATATTTTTATAGAATTGATACCTTGCATGGGTATGCTAGTAGAGTCCACTGATTTTGTAATAAAAGTGTCCAATCCTTTAGGTAGACATGTACTAGTGGACCAAGTATGTAGGAATTGCCTTTTGACAATTAGAGGTCATTGTTTTTCGGCTAACTTCATGTTATTGCCATTTAATGAGTTTACTGCGGGAAAAAGATAATTGAGTTGAAATGTAAAGATGGGAATGTTCTTCCAGTTGGACCAGATGAGTGAGATAATTTGCCTGTAGTAATATCGTCTTTGACTATCGAGAAATATTTAAGAAAAGGATATGAGGCTTATCTAGCTTATGTGTTGAATGCTCAAGTGTATGAATTAGAGATTGAATTGGTACTAGTGGTTTGTGAATTTACAGACGTGTTTCTGGAAGAATTACCGGCTTGCCTCCGGTGAGGGAGATAGAATTCAGAATTGAGTTAGTTCCCCGTACGACACCCATTTCTATTGCTTCATATAGAATGGCCCCGACAGAGTTGAATGAGTTGAAAGTACAGCTGCAAGAGTTAACAGATAAAGATTTTGTGAGACCTAGTTATTCACCATAGGGCGCACCATTGTTGTTTGTGAAAAAGAAAGACGGGTCGACGAGGTTATGTACCAACTATAGACAACTCAATAAGGTAACTGTGAAGAACAAGTATCCTTTGCCAAGGATAGATGATTTATTTGGTTAGTTGAAGGGAGCCACGGTGTTATCCAAGATAGACTTGAGGTCTGGTTATTATCAGTTGAGAGTTAAAGAGCAAGATGTATTGAAGACTACTTTTCGGACGAGATACAGGCATTATGAGTTCCTCGTCATGCCCTTTGGTTTGACTAATGCCCCGGTGGTGTTTATGGATTTGATGAACCGTATTTTTCAGTCGTATTTGGACAAGTTCATTGTGGTTTTTATTGATGACATACTGATTTACTTGTGAGATAAGAATGAACACGCGAAGCATTTGAGAACTGTGTTACAGACTTTGAAAGATAAACAGCTTCACGCCAAGTTCAGTAAGAGTCAATTTTGGCTTATAAAGGTCGAATTTTTAGGGCACATTGTGTCAGGTGACGGGATCAGAGTTGACCCAAGCAAGATCTCGGCTGTAACACCCTAAACCCGGCCCAGACGTTATGGCCGAATCTGACATGCCACATTGAAGCGTTCAAAACATTTCATGTTGTTGTTCTAGAAAAACTTCCTTAGTGTTTTAAAAGATAATTTCATTGCAAGTTAAAGTGAATGGAAGCTATGCGCCAGGTAGGAAACCGGGAAAGAGGAGGTGAGTCCATCGGACTGCTTAAGTGCCAAGCTCCCTTCGGATCCAATCCTAGACATGCACACCGCCATTGCCACACCTTAACGTCATGTATATTTCCAGGAAACCAATTTGATTAAGTCCTTTTTAGGAAAAGTGATTCATTTTGGAAAATATTTTCATTGCGGAAGCTTTGCTTGATGTCGTGTTATTTTGAAATCAATTACTGTTTCTAAAAACGCGCCCTAAAGCTATCCAATTTCAACAGTTAAATATAAGTAATACCTATCTTAATAAAACATATTAAAACCATCAGAAAAAAATAATTAAGCGGCCTTATTACATTAAAGAAAACCCAAAAACTAAAACGTAAATAAAAGGATGTCCAGTTCACCAGAAGAAAATCAAACTTGCAGAACGTGTGGCCACTCCAAATCCCTCTCAGCTCCAAGCCCACTAGAGTTGGGGATTACCTACGTGGATGAAAATAAAGGGGTGAGTTTGGGGAAACTCAGTGTGTAAATTAACCCAACCGTAGCCTATATCAGCTCAAACCACAGAAACAGAATAAGTTGGCCTTAGCCTAGAGCAGAATTCAGAATAAAGCCCATAGGCCCATAACAGATCAGAACAGATATTACATGTTTATGCAAGACCCAACCCATATCCAACCATATGCACCCCCATACCAACCTTTCACCATGTGGGGAAACTACTCGACCCACCCAACTGCTACACGCCACAGAAATATGCAGCATGGCTGCCAGAACAGATAATGTGGCAGAGTCACCAGATACAGATAGTCATGGCAGAGCCACCAGAACAGATAGATGTGGCAGAGCCTCCAGATCAGATGATTGTGGCATAGCCACCTGGACACTTCCTCCATAATATAACCCATGTCCCCATGCAACAGATATACAATCATGGCATACATCATACAGAATTAAATCATCATACTTTTCAGTCAAAAGTAACCCTAGGGGTATAATGGTAATTTTGCACCTAAGGGTATATCAGTAATTTCCATACATATGGGGTATTCAAGTAATTTCACTATTCTTAAGGTTTTCATGCATAACATAGCCATTCACGTACGACCAGAAACACTTACCGCGTTTTTTTACCGAATTGGGCCCATTGGCCCACTATCCCGATTTTGGCCCATTAAGCCCAAAACATCGAAATGCACAAAATCGTGCAATCTATAGCCTTATCACTTTAATTTACCATATACATCACACTACAAATCTCACGAGCATTCGCACACCCGCAAGTTCTCAAAATATTGGCTTTTTGGCATTTCGACTTTTCGGCTTTTGCCGATCTAGTCTATAAGAGGGTGTTAGTTACACACATGTTTGTGACGATATGCTGACGAGATCCACACACGAACTGCCTACAATTGGATTACTAACACGTTAATCTAACAATCGAAAATGAACTACGTATTAACCCCTTACCACATTCGGCCAAAAGCACCTTAGGCACTAGCGATCCTACCTTTGCCGAAGTTAGCGATGATGTCCAGATCCAGTCGTTCCACTTGCCCAAGCCTTCGATTAGCAGCCTTTAGATCCCACTATTATCAAAATAAAATAGTTATAACAACCCTTAGAGCTACAAGCCCAAATCGACAGCCTCCCTAACCTTTAGGGGTTTTGGCTTTTTCTAAAACTCGAAATAAAGATTAAGTTCAAAAACTTACCACCGATTCCTTCAGTCAATGATTCCAATTAATTCCTTCTTGATTCTGATGCAGATCTAACTCCTCAAATGATAACAAAAGTCGAGCCTTTAGTGATCTTAAAATTCGGCTATGTCCTTATGGCTATGCGTTTTCGGCTTTTTGTAACAATGAAGAAAAGATGAGGGTTTTGTAGTGGCTTTGTCGACAGAAACTTGGGGTTCAGAGGACTAGAGAATTGGTCAAGAAGATGAGGGAAAATAAGAGGGTTTTGACTAGAAGAAAATGGCACAAAAGAAATCAGGCTTTCGGGATTTCGGCTTTTTGAGGCAATCGACTATAGGCTTAAAAACAATAGTAAGAAAGTGGTGTAGAGTAGAATGGTAGAAGGATTCGGCTATGGAGAAAAGAAGAGGAGAAAGTAGATGGAGAGAAAAAGAAAAGAAGAGAAGAGGAGGAAGGATGGTCAGAAAAATGGCATAGCTTACCCCTAATGCCGAACTTATACTTGGCATTTGACCTAACCGAAACTTGCCCCCTAAAGAAAACCCTCAGCCGGCCAACTCTTGCTCCTTAAGAGTCCACCATTCGGCCAACACTGTTCTCCCTAATCAACTCTTAAATCATCTCCCTTATCCCCTCCTTACTCAATCTCCTGAGCAACTCAAACTCCTCCTGACAGTCTTTTACTTGAGTTCCAAAACTTCCCCTTTCTAATCATAAAAATAATTCCCTTAATATGCTGTCATTGTGACTTGAACCTCAATTCTCCCTAGCATCCACACGCCACTTTTATAGCCTTCCCAGTGGCGTCACATGCCACTTTGCCACCTGCTTCCTTGTGTTTTATTTTACCCAATTAATACTTAAAAGCCCAATTAACCAGAACCCCTTTTTTTTATGGAACTAGAATTAACTAAAATTATCGAGTTTTAACTTAAGCTTGGGTCTTCTAGAGGCCCACTAACATAATTAAACCTACGCCAAACAGACAGAACACAGAAATTTTAAATTTTTCCAGCATTCACAGTATTCCCGAAAATTGGGGCGTTACAACTTCACCCTCCTTAAAGAAATTTCGTCCTCGAAATTTACCTGATCCAAATAGATGAGGGTATTGCTGTTGCATCGCCTCTTCTGGCTCCCAAGTAGCTTCCTCTCTGCCATGATTATGCCAAAGCACTTTCACTAATGGGACAGATTTCCTTCTGAGAACCTTAACATCTCGAGCCAATATTTGTACAGGCTCCTCCTCAAATGTCAAATCAGTCTGAACTTTAATTTCTGCAACTGGCACGACATGAGCAGGGTCAGAACGATAACGCCTTAACATGGAGACGTGAAAACATTGTGAAGCCTGTCTAACTCTGGAGGCAATTCCAATTGATAAGCCACTGGGCCTACTCGCTTCAAAACCCGATAGGACCCAATGAACCGCGGACTCATCTTGCCCTTCTTACCACACCTTAATATCTTCTTCCAAGGAGAAACCTTTAAGAAGACCATATCACCTACTGAGTACTCAATCTCCTTACGCTTCAAATCTGCATATGACTTTTACCTATCAGATGCTTCTTTTAACCGATCCCTGATTATTCTGACCTTATTCTCAGTATCAGCTACCAACTCTGGTCCAAGAACTTGTCGCTCTCCTAGCTCAGTCCAAGAACTAGGTGTATGACACCTTCGTCCATACAGTGCTTCATACGGTGCCATACGAATACTCGCCTAGTAACTGTTATTGTATGCAAATTCTGCCAATGGCAAGTACTCCTCCCAACTACCTTGAAAGTCAATCACGCATCCCCTCAACATGTCCTCCAGAATCTGAATAACCCTTTCCGACTGACCATCAGTTTGGGGATGGAAAGCCGTACTAAAGTTCAATCGCGTCCCCAACGCCTCATGTAACTTTTGCCAAAACCGAGATGTGAATCTGGGATCCCGATCAGATATAATTGAAACTAGGACTCCATAAATTCGCACAATCTCCGCCACATACAACTTGGCTAACTTTTGAAGTGAAAAGTCAGTACGTACAGGTATGAAATGGGCTGATTTGCTCAACCTATCCACAATCACCCACACTGAGTCTTTCTTCGATGGTGTTAAGGGCAACCCACTTCCAAAGTGGTATCTTCACTGGGTGCAACAGTCCAGAAGGTAATTGATGCTCAGCTTTCACTTGCTGGCATGTCAGACATTTCCCTACAAACTTCGTTACTTCTTGTTTAAGTCCAGGACACCAGTACAATTCTCGTAAGTTGTGATACAACTTGTTCCCTTCAAGATGCATGGCACAAAGTCCCCCATGAGCTTCCTTCAATAATGTCTGCTTCAAATTAGAGTCCTTCGGAACACAAATTCTTCTTCGGAAGCACAGAACTCCTTCGCCATTTAACCCAAACTCAGAAATTTCCCCTTCCTTAACTTGTTAGAAACGAGTGACCAAAGATTCATCGTTCAACTGCTTTTCCTTAATCTGATCCACCCAGGTTAGCCTCACTTGCAACTCAGCCAACAGACTTCCATCACCATACAGACTCAGACAAGCAAACATTGCTCTCAGGTTAGATACAGTTCTACGACTTAGAGCGTCGGCTACCACATTAGCCTTGCCTGGGTGATACTCGATCGAACAGTCATAATCCTTAAGCAACTCAATCCATCTCCTTTGCCTAAGGTTCAGCTCCTTCTAAGTCAACAAATACCTAAGACTCTTATGGTCTGTGAATATAATACACTTTTCTCCGTACAAGTGATGTCTCCAAATCTTAAGTGCAAATATCACTGCTGCCAACTCCAAATCATGAGTAGGATAGTTCCCCTCGTGAGGCTTAAGCTGTCGTGATGCATATGCAACTACCTTACCCTCTTGCATTAACACGCAGCCCAAACCTACATGTGATGCATCACTGTACATAGTAAAATCCTTCCCAAACTCCGGCTGAATTAACACAGGTGCTTCCGTCAGAACTTTCTTCAACTTCTCAAAAGCTTTCTGCTGCTTCTCAGTCCATACAAACGGTACTCCTTTCCTTATGAGTTTTGTCAGAGGTGCTACCATCACAGAAAAACCTTCCACAAACCTTTTGTAGTATCCTGCCAATCCTAGGAAACTCTGTATTTTCGATACTGACCTAGGCGGCTTCCACTCCAAAATCGCGTCAATTTTCTGAGGGTCCACCTTAATCCCCTCAGCAGAGACCACATGTCCTAAGAATTTTACCTCCCTCAACCAAAATTCACACTTGCTGAACTTCGTATAAAGTTCCTTCTCCCTTAACACTTGCAGCACTAGACGGAGATGCTCATCATGCTTCGCTTCCTTTTCCGAATATACCAGGATATCGTCAATAAAGACGACTACAAATTGATCCAAAAATGTTTGGAACACACGATTCATCATATCCATAAACGCTATAGGAGCGTTCGTCAGTCCAAATGGCATAACCAGAAACTCGTAATGACCATACCGAGTCTTGAATGTCGTCTTATGGATATCTGCCTCCTTGACCCTTAACTGATGATATCTAGATCGAAGGTCAATCTTGGAAAATACAGAAGCTCCTCTAAGCTGGTCGAACAAATCGTCAATCCTTGGCAGTGGATACTTATTCTTAATCGTCAGTTTGTTCAACTGGCGATAATCAATGCACATCCGCATCATACCATCCTTCTTTTTCACGAATAGCACCGGTGCTCCCCAGGGAGACACGCTTGGGCTAATGAAACCCCTATCCAACAACTCTTGAATTTGTGCCTTTAACTCCACTAACTCCTTCGGTGCCATCCTATACGGTGCGATGGACACAGGCGTCGTTCCAGGCAACAAGTCGATTCCAAACTCAACTTCTCAGTTCGGAGGCAATCCTGGTAGCTCCTCCAGAAAAACATCTTGGAACTCCTTTACAATCCTAACCTTATCCCCTGTTAGTACCTCCTCTTCTGACTGACTTACAAATGCCAAATAGGCCTCACAGCCTTTTTTAATCCACTTTTCGGCTCTTAATGCCGACACCACATTGGACAAATAATCCCTTCGCTCACCTCTCACCATAACCTCCTCATCCTTTGTGGTCCTTAACACCATTCGTTTAGCAGCACAATCCAGAGTTGCCTTATGCTTAACAAGCCAGTCCATTCCCAGAATGAGGTCAAATTCTCCAAACGGTAACTCCATCAGATCTCTAGGGAAAGTCCTACCTTGAGATTCTAAGGGTACATCCTTATACAGTTTGTCTACCCTAACCGAGTGACCCAAAGGACTTAGCACAGATACCCCACTCACAATCTTCTCAGAGTGCACACCCAAAGACCCAGATATGGCACATGCAACATAGGAATGAGTAGATCCAATATCCACCAAAGCAGTATACGGCATGCTAGAAACCAAAAACGTACCAGTTATGATGTCAGGTGCATCGCCGTCCTCTTGATGACGAGCTGCATACACCAACGCTGACTGTCGAGCTTCAGCATTTCCAGCACCCCTGCCAGGTGCCCCTCGACCTCGACCACTTCCATTTCTGCCCCTACCTTGTCCACATCCTCTCGGTGGTTATGGTCCACATCTCATAGGTTGAGCAACCCTCTGTACAGTAACCTAAGCCTGATCAGCTCTCTGAAGACAGTCCTTAACTTTATGCTCCATAGATCCGCATCAGAAACAAGCACCGGAACATTTCCTACACTCGCCCAAATGTACCTTACCACAGTCTCCAAAGATTGGTGGTCTAACCACATTCATCGCCATTGCTCGAACTGGTTCCTCCACTCTTGCTCTCTTAACATTTCTATTTGCTCCACCTGGAGGTCCGGAATCCTTCCAAAAATGGTTCTGATCTTTCTCCCGATTCTTTTTTTCAGCACGCTTTACCTCCTCAGCTACCTTTGCCTTCTCCACGAAGACCGCAAAATTTCGCTCCCTCTACAGAGCAATCAACACCCTAAGGTCATCTCTTAGACCATCCTTGAAGCGCACACTTCGCTCATATTTCGTAGCAACTATGCCCACGGCATACCAGCTCAGCCTCAGAAACTCGGCCTCGTACTCAGCAACTGTTTTACCTCCTTGCACCAGATTCAAGAATTCCTTTCTGCCGGTATCCACATAACTCGCCCCAACATACTTCCCTTTAAAGGCCATCTTAAACAGTTCCCAAGTTACCCTATCAGCTGGGGTCCCTTCTCTCACAGTGAGCCACCACTGATAAGCCTCGTCCCGTAGCAACGATATGGCTCCCTTTAGCTTCTGCTCCACAGAGCAGTCCAAGTCATCCATAATCCGCTCTGTGGCCTCCAACCAATATTCTACCACATTTGGGGCTACATCAGACACACCCTTAAAGATGTCCGCTCCGTTAGCCCAGAGTCGTTCAGAAATAGATCCCCGAATTTCATTGCCCGTACTTGCCCCGGCAACCCTTTCTAGAACACGAAGCATTGCCTGCGACAGGGCATCATCCCTGGCACCGCGGTCATGAGACTCCACCTCTATTGTCGGTGGTATCGGTGTATCCGCCACCGGCATATGTCCTAAAGAATAAGATCTCGCTCAAGCACTTCCTCGGCCCCGTCCACGGCCTTTTCCATGAGCGGCTCTTGTACTCATATCGTATCATCTGATTACAAATTTTTATGCATAAATTCAATATTCCAGTGTTTATTACAGATGTTTTATGAATCAGACAGTAATTCAAACTTTGTTTTCGCAGAATCGAAGTCTAGCTACAGTTTCAATCTCTTATCAAATTTTCCTATGGTTTCAGTATTATCCTATCTAGAGTATCCTAGAAGGGTTTCAGTACAGACAGATAATTCAGGAAAATATTCAGAGAAGTTTCAGACTAATACTTACAGGCTTGGGCCGGAGATTCTGAATGCCACCTTCTAACGATCTAAATTTTGAAAACTGAGTTTTTTTTCAATCTTTATAAAATTTTTGTTTTCGAAAATCTTTGTTTTTGTAAACCCATTCCATAGTCGAGTTGTTGCAACTTAACTCTGATACCACTAAATGTAACACCCCAAACCCGGCCCAGACGTTATGCCCGGATCCGACATGCCACATCGAAGCGTTCAAAACATTTCATGTTGTTGTTCTAGAAAAACTTCTTTAGTGTTTAAAAGATAATTTCATTGCAGGTTAAAGTGAATGGAAGCTGTGTGCCAGGTAGGAAACCGGGAAAGAGGAGGTGAGTCCATCGGACTGCTTAAGTACCAAGCTCCCTTCGGATCCAATCCTAGACATGCACACCGCCATTGCCACACCTTAACGTCATGTATATTTCCAGGAAACCAATTTGATTAAGTCCTTTTTAGGAAAAGTGATTCATTTTGGAAAATATTTTCATTGCGGAAGCTTTGCTTGTTGTCGTGTTATTTTGAAATCAATTACTGTTTCTGAAAACGCGCCCTAAAGCTATCCAATTTCAACAGTTAAATATAAGTAATATCTATCTTAATAAAACATATTAAAACCATCAGAAAAAAATAATTAAGCGGCCTTATTACATTAAAGAAAACCCAAAACTTTAAACGTAAATAAAAGGATTTCCAGTTCACCAGAAGAAAATCAAACTTACAGAACGTGTGGCCACTCCGAATCCCTCACAGCTCCAAGCCCACTATGGTTGGGGATTACCTGCGTTGATGAAAATAAAGGGGTGAGTTTGGGGAAACTCAGTGTGTAAATTAACCCAACCATAGCCTATATCGGCTCAAACCACAGAAACAGAATAAGTTAGCCTTAGCCCAGAGCAGAATTCAGAATAAAGCCCATAGGCCCATAACAGATCAGAATAGATATTACATGTTTATGCAAGACCCAACCCATATCCAACCATATGCACCCCCATACAACCCTTTCACCATGTGGGGAGACTACTCGACCCACCCAACCGCTACACGCCACAAAAATATGCAACATGGTTGCCAGAACAAATAATGTGACAGAGTCACCAGATACAGATAGTCGTGGTAGAGCCACCAGAACAGATATATGTGGCAGAGCCTCCAGATCAGATATTTGTGGCATAGTCACCAAGACACTTCCTCCATAATATAACCCATGTCCCCATGCAACAGATATACAATCATGGCATACATCATACAGAATTAAATCATCATGCTTTTCAGTCAAAAGTAACCCTAGGGGTATAATGGTAATTTTGCACCTAGGGGTATATCAGTAATTTCCATACATAGGGGTATTCGAGTAATTTCACTATTCTTAAGGTTTTCATGCATAACATAGCCATTCACGTACAACCAGAAACACTTACCGCGTTTTTTTACCGAATTGGGCCAGTTGGCCCACTATCCCGATTTTGGCCCATTAAGCCCAAAACATCGAAATGCACAAAATCATGCACTCTACAGTCTTATCACTTTAATTTGCCATATACGTCACACTACAAATCTCACGAGCATTCGCACACTCGTAAGTTCACAAAATATCGACTTTTCGGCATTTTGGCTTTTCGGCTTTTGCCGATCTAGTCTATAAGAGGGTGTTAGTTACACACCTATTTGTGACGATATGCTGATGAGATCCACACACGAACTACCTACAATTGGATTACTAACACGTTAATCTAACTATCAAAAATGAACTACGTATTAGCCCCTTTCCACATTCGGCCAAAAGCACCTTAGGCACTAGCGATCCTACCTTTGCCGAAGTTAGCGATAATGTCAAGATCCAGTCATTCTAGTTTTCCAAGCCTTCGGTTAGTAGCCTTTAGATCCCACTATTATCAAAATAAAATAGTTATAACAACCCTTAGAACTACAAGCCCAAATCGACAGCCTCCCTAACCTTTAGAGGTTTCGACTTTTTCTAAAACCCGAAATAAAGATTAAGTTCAAAAACTTACCACCGGTTCCTTCAGTCAATGATTCCAATTAATTCCTACTCGATTCTAATACAGATCTAACTCCTCGAATGATAACAAAAGTCGAGCCTTTAGTGATCTTAAAATTCAGCTATGTCCCTATGGCTATGCGTTTTCGGCTTTTTGTAACAGTGAAGAAAATATAAGGGTTTTGTAGTGGCTTTGTCGACAGAAACTTAGGGTTCAGAGGACTAGAGAATCGGTCAAGAAGATGAGGGAAAATAAGAGGGTTTTGACTAGAAGAAAATGGCACAGAAGAAATCAGGCTTTCGGGATTTCGGCTTTTTGAGGCAATCGACTATAGGCTTAAAAACAATAGTAAGAAAGTGGTGTAGAGTAGAGTGGTAGAAGGATTCGGCTATGGAGAAAAGAAGAGGAGAAAGTAGATGGAGAGAAAAAGAAAAGAAGAGAAGAGGAGGAAGGATGGTCAGAAAAATGGCATAGCTTACCCCTAATGCCGAACTTATACTTGGCATTTGACCTAACCGAAACTTGCCCCCTAAAGAAAACCCTCGGCCAGCCAACTCTTGCTCCTTAAGAGTCCACCATTCGGCCAACACTGTTCTCCCTAATCAACTCTTAAATCCTCTCCCTTATCCCCTCCTTACTCAATCTCCTGAGCAACTCAAACTCCTCCTGACAGTCTTTTACTTGAGTTCTAAAACTTCCCCTTTCTTATCATAAAAATAATTCCCTTAATATGCTGTCATTGTGACTTGAACCTCAGTTCTCCCTAGCATCCACACGCCACTTTTATAGCCTTCCCAGTGGCATCACATGTCACTTTGCCACCTGCTTCCTTGTGTTTTATTTTACCCAATTAATACTTAAAAGCCCAATTAACCAGAACCCCTTTTTCTTATAGAACTAGAATTAACTAAAATTACTGAGTTTTAACTTAAGCTTGGGTCTTCTAGAGGCCCACTAACATAATTAAACCTACGCCAAACAGACAGAACACATAAATTTTAAATTTTACTAGCATTCACAGAATTCTCGAAAATTGGGGCGTTGCATCGGCTATTATTGAGTGAAAATTGTCGAGGAATGTAATTGGGGTTCAAAGCTTTTTGGGTTTTGTCAGATATTATAGATAGTTTGTAAAACAGATTCTTTATGATAGCTACGCTGATGATAAAGCTGCTGCAAAAGGATGTTGTGTTTGAATGGACAGAAAAGTGCCAACAGAGTTTTGAGAAATTAAAGGCTTTGTTGACAGAAGCCACAGTGTTAGTGCAACCGGAGTCGGGCAACAAGTTTTTGGTATATAGCGACGTCTCCTTGAATGGTTTGGGGTGCGTGCTTATGCAAGAAGGTAAGGTCATAGCTTACGCTTCAAGACAGTTAAAGCCATATGAGAAAAATTACCCGACGCATGATTTAGAGTTGGTTGCCATAGTATTCGCGTTGAAAATTTGGAGGCACCATCTATATGGTGAGAAGGGTCGAGTGTTCACTAATCACAAGAGCCTTAAGTACTTGATGACTCAAAAGGAGTTAAACCTAAGGCAACAACATGAAGAAAATGTATTGGTGGTCGGGTATGAAAGAAGACATTTCAGAGTTTGTGTCTAGGTGCCTAGTGTGTCAGCAAGTGAAAGCTGAACACCAAGTACCTTCGGGTCTACTTCAGCCTATCATGGTCCCTAAATGGAAGTGGAATCAGATCACTATGGATTTTGTGATGAGTTTGCTGGTAACCCCAAAGAAAATGAATGTTTTTGGGGTTGTTGTGGATAGGCTAACCAAGTCGGTACATTTTATACCAATACGTACCGACTACTCCCTTGAGAGATTAGCTGACTTGTACGTTTCCAAGATTGTGAGGCTTCATGGAGTGCCATTTTCAATTATCTCAGATCGAAACCCGAGGTTCACCTCAAGGTTTTGGAAAAAGTTACAAAAGGCATTAGGAACAAAGTTAAGTTTTAGCATAGCTTTCCATCCGCAAACCGACGGTCAGCCAGAGAGAGTAATACAGATATTAAAGGACATGTTATGGTGTTGCGTCCTTGAGTTCCAAGGCAGTTTAGAAATGTATCTACCATTGGTTGAATTCACCTATAATAACAGTTATCAGAAAAGTCTGAAAATGGCGCCTTATGAGGCTTTGTATGGACGAAAGTGTCAAACGCCTTTATATTGGACTAAGCTCAGAGAGAGTCAGGTTCACAGGGTCAATTTAGTCCGAGAGACTGAAGAGAATGTTAAAATAATTTGTGACTGCTTGAAGGTCGCCTCGGATAGATAGAAATCCTATATGGATTTGAAGCGAAAGGAAATTGAATTCCTAGTCGGTTATAAGGTATTTTTGAAAGTGTCCCCGTGGAGGAAAGTTTTCAGATTTGGTAGAAGAGGTAAATTCAGTCCTCGTTTCATAAGGCCTTATGAGATTATCGAGAGAATAGGACTAGTCACCTATCGATTGGCTTTACCACCAGAGTTAGAGAGGATTCATGATGTGTTTTATGTGTCCATGCTACGTCGATATAGATCAGACCCTTCACATGTGATTACGCCGTCAGAGGTTGAGATTCATCCGGACATGACTTATGGTGAAGAACCAATCAAGATTTTAGCTTGGGAAGTCAAATAATTGAGAAATAAGAGTATGGCACTTTTGAAAGTTTTGTGGCATAAACGTGGAGTCGAGGAAGCCACATGGGAACCCAAAGAGACTATGAGAGATTAGTACCTGAACTTGTTCACCGATAAGATTTTCGAAGACGAAAATCCCTAAGGGGGAGAAATGTAACAGCCCGATTTTGGGGCTAGTTAGAATAGTGGTCTCAGGACCACCAATCTGAAGTTGGAGAAATTATTTTATTATTATTTTGGAGTCATAGCATGTTTATAATAGTGCATGAAAAATTTGGTAAGCTAATTTTGACGTTTGTGAGCCCAATTGCGAAAAAGGACTAAATTGCATAAAGTGCAAAAGTTCTATTTTGATAGCTAAAGGTGTTATTTTATTAGAGAAGCAAAACTGGGGGATTTTAAAGGCAAATTAGACACCCAGAAATTGATTTTATTAGAGACATATGTGGTCAAAATTTTTGAAATTTGTTGGGTTAGGTGACCAATTTTGACTAAAATAGAAATAAAATAAGAAGGATGATATCATCCCTTACTCATCTCTTTTCTCCACTAAAAATTAGCCATTGAAGAGGGTTTGAGAGCTTAAAATTTTTAGCAACTTGAAGCACTCACAAGTGATTTCCATGTCCTTTGTTGATGATTTTTGTATTTTTTGAGACCCTTGAAGAATGAGCTTTCAAATCAGGGGTATATCTTGCAAAATGGTTGAAGGTATAGGGTTTTTCCATGAGAGAATTTAGGGTGTTTTCTGAAATTTTATGGAAGAATATGAGTTTTAGTTATGTAATAGACAACTTTTATGAAATGTGTTATCATGAAAACATCTAAAGGGACCATTTTGCACAAGTTGTAAAATAAGTGATACATGTGTGAAATGGAGAGAATTTGGGGTTGCTATAAGAGTAAAAAGAGTTCAGATAGGTTTAATATGTGAATAAATTCGATAAAAATCAATTTTCGAGCATAGGGGTAAAATGGTTATTTTGTCAAAGTTTAAGGGCAAAATGGTCATTTTTTCGAAGATGTGAATTTTTATTGCTTAAACTTACTTAGTGATTAAATTAGTGCGTTTTGCTATTATAGATTAAGAAATACCGAATTCGAGCCTAGACCGGGGGAAAGCCAAGGAAATCGACTAAATTGACTAGTCGCCACATTTTGTAATTTGAGGTAAGTTGTATGTAAATAATACAACAACATTACTAATGTCTATGTTGAATTGTATTTGAATTAATATAGCATGAATTGCTTGATTGCGGAATTGAGATGGTATGATGATAATAGAGATGATAGAGTTCCTGTTTGAACCTAGGAAATAAATCGGATATTCATGCTGTGACATACGGGTTATTGTTTGCTAGTGTAAGACATGTCCAGGACATGCATCGACCACATTAGGAGAGCTAGTGTAAGACCATGTCTGGGACATGGCATCGGCATTGAGACGAGAGCTAGTGTAAGACATGTCTAGGACATGCATCAGCCTCGAGACGTAAGCCAGTGTAAGACATGTCTGGGACATGCATCGGTTACGAGATGATAGTCAGTGTAAGACCATGTCTGGGACATGGCATCGATACCTTACCCATGTTTGAGGCTTAATGAATATCCGGTAGTGTTCCAAAAGGATCAATGGTGAACGTTATGTTCTTAAGCTAATGAGGAAAGTATAACTGTGTTGTGAGTGGTACAGGTGCCTAATTGGTACGTATGAGATATGAATTCATTGAACAATATGTGACTAGTATGGATGGTAATAAGTAAGTTGTGCTTATGCCCACCTTGGTACCATGAGCATGTGGATCATTGATAAAATGTTGTTGTTGTTGTGTACTTACTTATATGCAACTTACTAAGCTTTATGCTTACTCTCTTTCCTTTCATTTTCTTTCAATGCCACCTAAATAGCTCAAGGATCACCGGAAGTCAGAGATGTCGATCACACTATTAACCAAAGCATTCGGTATAGTTGGATATATATTTTTGAATATGGCATGTATAGGACTTAGACTTTGATATTTTGTGTCTTTGAAAATTGGCCAAATGTGTTGGCTCAGGTTGAAAACCCTTTAATTTGTATTAAGCTTTGAATGATAGTTAATATTCATTTTGAGTTTATGAAAGATGCATTCACATGGTTGAACGAAAGTCTATTATTGCTGATTTAGTTATAGGAGTTATACTTGTTTCGATATTGGTTGGTATTTGTATGGAACTATATATGTAAGTGTGACAATGAGGCTTGGTAAATAGCCTTATATTGTCCACACGGGTAGACACACGGGCGTGTGTCTAGGTCTTGTGTGACACACGGTCTGCCCCATGGGCATGTAGTTCAATCATGTGTCCTCTGCACGTAAAAATTTCAAGTCAGTATGCATGGTAATAAACACACGGGCAGAGACTCAGCTGTGTGTCACAGCCGTGTAAAGGACACAACCCAGCACATGGGCGTATGCCTTGGCTATGTGACATTATGAGCATGCTGACGCCAGAAACAGAATGTCCATGTTTTTTTCGCACGGGCTAGGACACAGGCGTGTCGTGGCCATGTAAAGGACACGGACCAATGGCACGGGCATGTGTTTAACCGTGTGAAAACCCCTGTTGGTGTGAATTAGATATTAATTCTACACGGGTGTGGGGCACGGGCGTGTCCTAAGGTGTTTAGGCAACACGCCCGTATGGCACGACCATGTCGAAATGGTCACACGGGCGTGTTACTCTTCCACACGAGCGTGTGCCCTGTTTTAATGGCAATTTTCTTAAGGTTGGTTTAAGGACCAGGAATGGCTCCAAATAGCTTTCAATGATCGATTTGGGGCTCGTAGGCCCATAATAAGAAGTTTAAGGCAGATATTGAAAAAGTTTTAAGTTTGAATCGAGTCTCGGTGACTTGAGATTGGTTGCATACATGAGATCAAGTTAGGTAATGCCTTGTACTCCTCCTCGGCATGGGTTACGGGTATAGGGTGTTACATATCTAAAACCCCAATTTTTGTTAGTGATTTTCCCTCCCATCAAGGCACGTTTCTTGACTGTGCTTAACAAGGAAACACATATCTGTAAGTATGCTTTAAGAAATAGGGCTTAGTGATTTGTTAGGGTTCAAAGTAATGGTAAAGGTTACCTGAATGTATTCTAACAAAGTATCTTTGTTTACCAAGGCAGAGGAGGCTGTAGCATCTGTGACAGCCCAAAATTGACCCTAGTCGGGAAGTGGTTTTGGGACCGCTAAACCGAGTCACCGAAAGGTTTGAATGTGATGTTTATTATCTAGAATATGTAATAATGAATGTGTGAAAATTTCAAGCTTCGATTTAGTCGATTGCATGCGAATTTAGTCAATAGGACTTATATGAGAAAAATTTTAAAATGTGATAGGTCAATGCATGAGGACCTATTAGTGCATGTGGAAGAAAAAGGGGACTTGCATGTCAAATTCCCCCTCCCTAATATGTAGTGGCCGGCCATGCTATGGGTGGAAACATGTCACCAACATGTTGTGTTAGTGATGTATGGTAAGGAAAATAAAATATTAAGCATGATAATTAAAATAAATTAAAGAAAGGAATTAAACAATGAAAAGGAAGGGTGATGAAAAAAAATGGTCTCATCCATACCCCCCATTGTTGCCGTGAGTTGAGGAAAGAAAACAAAAAAAAATGTGTGTTCATTCTTGAACACCTTTGGCCGAATAGAGGAAAGAAAGGAAGGGGAAGAGCTTGAGAAAATCGGCTATGGTGGTTTGCTAGACTAAGGTATGTTTGATGTTGTTCTTGAGATGCATGCATGTTTTAGTAGTTGACTTGAGTTCTAAAAACCCATGGTTCAATTTTGTGGATTGATGATGATTTTGTGTTTTGCCATGGATGAGTGCTTGAGCTTTTTGATAGTTGTTGATGAAAAGTGAAAGATATGTTAAAGATTAATATGTTTTGTGTTGAAGTTTTTGGTGATTTTGAGTAGTTAGGGCTAAATTACAAAAACAAATTTTTGAAGGACTCAAAGGTGAAATAAATGGGATGTATGGACTTATATGGGCACTAGGAAGATTCGGCCCTTAAGGAGTGTGACCAAACTTTGTGTATTTTGTGTTTTGTGGAATAAAGACTAAATTGTGAAAGTGCGAAATATTAGGGGTAAAAATGTAATTTACCCATTTATGCGTTATTAGACTAAATTGAATGAAAATATGTTAAATTAAGGCTTGGCAAGCTAGCTATTAAGGTGAAATGCTAATGTTAGTATTTGATTCGGTAATAATCTGTTTGGGGACAGCAGCAGTAAGGTGATTTTGGAAAATCGCCATAATTTGTAGGAGTTGAATTAGAAGCTGAGTGAATTATGCCATTAAAGCTTGAAGAGTCTATTTTCTTACAAAAGAAACTATGAAAACAAAAGAGTTACCGATCTTGAGATATTTGAAGTATTGTGGGGCTGAGTCAAAATGACTACTAGATTCCCTGTTCTGTTTTTAGAAAATCATTATAAATTGTAAAAAAATGATTATAAGATAAAATTTATATGCTTAGACTCCTTAATGAGTCTAGTTTCAAATGAGATCAAATACAACACATTTTGAATTCTGTAAAATGAGAAATTTGATTCGTAGTGAAGAGTGGTCAGAATAGTCAAACAGTGAAACAGGGGAAACTTTAAGAAAAATCTGGTATTGATTGGCCAAGCCAAAAATTCTGAAAATTTTATGGATGGAAGATATACGAGTCTATATTCAGGGAAAATTAACGGCTAGTGATTTGGAGTTTTGTAGCTTCAGTTATAAACAATTTAGCGACTACTGCTCAGGAAAACAGCTCGTAGTGAATATGTGATTTTGTTGTAAACATTAATGAAAATTTGCCAATGAGTTATTTATTGACTATTACAAAGCTTACTATAATCTATGTGTGTGAAAGTCAAATCAATATATATTATTCTGAAAGTAAACATTAATGACTATTTTAAGTTATTGATTTGGCTCAAGGAGTTAAAGGAGGTGAATCGAGCAAAGGCAAAGAAAAGGTTATCGAGTAGCCGAGTTGGAACCGTCTTACCCAACACGAGGTAAGTCATTAAGCATGTAGTTGGTATTATTTCAATGGTCATAATGTTTATGTATTGATGCTGAATGGAATGAATAAATATACATATATATATATGTGCATGTACGTATGTGATGATGAAATTGTTGAATGAAAGAAAAGAGGTAAGATGTACTGAGTTGTTGATCTCGGCACTAAACGTGCGGGATAACCATTTATGACCATGAGATTGGCGCTAAGTGCGCGGGATTAAATTGTACAGCACTAAGTGTGCGATTTGACTATGTTGCACTAAGTGTGCGAAATGAATATGATGCACTAAGTGTGCGAATTGACCATGCGGCACTAAGTGTGCGAGTTTGACTATGTAGCACTAAGTGTGCGATTTGATTACGTAGCACTAAGTGTGCGAGTTGATTATATAGCACTGAGTGTGCGGGCTTAATATACATTCGTGAATCATTATGGACACTATGTGTGCGACACTATTGAGTCGATCGCGGACAGCGGATCGGGTAAGTGTCTTGAGTACATGGCTAATAGGTGCTATGCTTATACTTGGTGTTGAGCTCGGTAAGTTTGAACCTATGTGACAAATATACTTGAAGTCACGTACATAAAATTTATCGTAGGATAGGTGAAAGGCCGTTTAGTCGTTTGATTGTAATGAAAATAAATTGATTTATGAAAATGCTTCAATGTCCTATTGATGAGTATATGGAATGTGAATGCATGAATTGATATGAAATTGAATTGATAGGTTGGAGGAACTATGGTATGGTTCGGAATGGATGGAGTAATTAGCCTCGTTCCATTTTGTTTTCTCTTGTGATAATGTTATTGATGGATGGTAGTGCATAGCTTATGACTTACTGAGTTATAAACTCACTCGGTGTTTCCTTGTCACCCATTATAGGTTGCTTGGACTCATCTATTTTTTGCGTGGTCGGGCCGTCATCGAAGTCATCACACCGGATAGCAAGTTTTGGTACTTTCTTCTTAGTTGGCTTAGAAGAACATTTTGGCATGTATAAGCTATTACGTTGTGTTTGAACTTTGGCATGTAAACTTTAAGCCATGCGAAAATGGCACGAATGTTCGATTGAGTTGGATCAAGGGTAGGCATGAAATGGACCTAGTTACTTTCGTAACAGATGCTGGCAGCAGCAGTGTCATGAGATTGAAAAATCATTAAAAATAGTAGGAGTGGAATTAATTGATGAATAAATTATGTAATCGAAGCTCGATGAGTCTGTTTTCATGAGGAAGTAACGCAAAGATCATATTGGCAGTATATTAAGAGATAATCAGATTTTTGTGGGACAGGGCCAGAACGGTTTCTGGATTCCCTGCTCCGAATTTGGAAATTCATTACAAATTAACCAGAGATAATTAGGGGTCGTACCATATATGTACAGATTCCTCTCTGAGTCTAGTTTTCATAGAAAGAAACGGAATCAGTATTGGAGCCCCGTGCAGGGAGATATCCAAGTCGTAATGGGCAAAGGTCAGTGTAGTCGACCCCTGCAACTGGGGAGACTTTGACTAATAAACTGTACTAATTGGCCCGACCAAAAATTCTAGAAAAAAATACATAGATGGGCACATGAGTCTAGTTTCTGGGAAAAATTACGAAACTGATTTTCGAGTTACGAAACTCAAGATATGATTTTAAAATGACTAGTACACGGATTGGGCAGTGTCTGGAAAATAAATTTTGTAAGGGGCTAAAGCCAGTTAACACCTCGTGTTCGACTCCGGTGTCGGTTTCGGGTTCGGGGTGTTACAGCATCTGGCTAAATGATGGATTTGGAGCTCAAACTATCGATTCCACAAGAAAAGGCTAGATCTAAAGTTTGAATTTCCTCTGAGGTTATTAGGGAGTCTCAAAACCGAATTGTGCATGCATAATATGCCTTCTAGAAACTTCTATGCAAAGTAACTAAATCATGAAATAGAACTAGTAAAATATAATGTGATGACTCTGTAAGGAACATAAAGATTTATGGACTTGTATGTACGGATAACTTGAAGTTTCGTGGTCAAAGTATGAAACTTGAATCCTGAGGTTAAAGGATGCTTGTGTCTAGATAATAGAAATGTGTTAATGTGTCTAAAAGGACTAGATGTGTACGAGTAGGTGAAGATATGATGAGTTCATGAAAGATGGATCTAAGAATGAAAAGTTTGTACCTATGTCTAGAGACGTCAAAAAGGTCCGTTGGGACTAAAAACACGAATCTCTGAAAGGACAAGTTCATGGCCATGGTGCTGAATAAAATCATATTGTGTAAGACCGTAACTGGTAGGTTATGGCATCATATGAGAAGAAGGTCAAATCGTGTAAGACCATAACTACTGGGTTATGGCATCATGTGGGAAAAAATCATATCGTGTAAGACTATAACTAGTGGGTTATAGCATCATATGGAAAATTTTAAAGAAGAATATTCCCTAACCTGGTTCTTTATGTGTCCCAAGACGATGAGGGACAAACCTTACTAAGTATGAGTCAAGGTAAACCCCTATCACTTAAATCACTAAGAGAAGAAAAACATTCGTGACAATTTCTATTTAAAGATACCTTTGTGGAAAAACTCTGGAAAGGCAAGAATTTGTGGCGAACCTATTAAAGGAAACCCCTTGTGGCAAAAGTTTGGAAAGGTAAGCCTTTGTGGCGAACCTATTAAAGGACAACCCTTATGGAAAAACTCTAGAAAGGTAAGCCTTTGTGGCAAACCTGTTAAGGGCAGCCTTTGTGGTAAACCTCTCAAAGAACACCTTTGTGACAAATCTCTAAAAGGAAAAGCCTTTATGGCGATCTCTGTCAAAGGAAGGCTTATGTGGTGAACTATAAATTGGAAAGCCTTTGTGGCAATCTCCGTAATGGAAGCCTTCATGGCTATATTTGAAAAGGAACACCTTCATACCTAAGGACAGGATGCTTTGGTGGTAACTCTATAAAGGAAAACCCTTATGGTGAATACAAAGAAAGCCTTTGCGACTATTTAAATGAGGGAATGCCCTCACAACAAAATTATGAATGAATGGAGTGTAAAAATTAAAAAGAATGGCATGAATGGTCCTTTGAAGGCAAAGTAAATATATGACTCTGAAATTATGGTAAGTGTAAGAGATAACGTATGGGATAACTAGAAAGAATTAAGTATCCAATGAACTCTAAAAGAAAGGCATTGTATGTAAATGTATTGGCAAACCCCACTTAGTAACAAGAAATGAACAGTAAAGCTAGAGCATGCAAGAATATGTGGCGAATCCGGGATATGTGTTATATGCATGTATAAATAGTAACCTAAAGTAAGGAAGATCTAATCGAACTTTATGTGAAGTAATGGGCGTAGTCTACCTCGCCCAAAGGTAATGGTAAAATCATGACGTATGAATTAAGATTTTAAGTCTACTAATAAGGGAAAACGAAGTGGTTGGGGACTATGTAAAGATAAGATTTTAATAAGGGACATAAAAAGTGATGGGGTTGTAAGTATAATACGCTTAAAGGAAAGAAACAATCATTTGTGTTAGGATCTCGAATCTGGAGCCTAGTAGAGTGAAGGCTTAATGAATATGAAAGGAAGATAAGTCTTTAAAGACACTAAAAGGAAGACAAAGGTCTAAAATAGAAAAGAGTAATTTCAGTCTGTTAAAGGGAATTTTAGTGAAGTAACCACTAGAAGAAATAATGAAAAGTCAAAAGACACATGAAAGACATGCGAAGTATCTATCACTCTTTGATATAATGAATCAGGTATTTAAGTTTTAACTCACCAAGTTTTATGAACTTACGAAGGTTATTTCATGTTTCAGGTTGCAAAGAAGTATGCGCTAGGAGGCACGACTCCAGGACTACACCAAAAGAAAGCGGCTCGATGGGCTATTATGCATACAGAGGAAGTTAAGTTGCATGTTCAAGTTAGAGTATAAGTTTATTAAGTAGCATTTCAATATGTAAATAGTAAGCTGAGAGGTAAAATAGAAATCGATGAAAATTTTATTATCAAGAATTGTAAATGTAATCATACAATGTACACCCATAAGAGACCCTGTCACATTCATAGATAGATATTTTACAAAAGCATAAGGCTTAAGTTACATCTGATAAAGGACATAACACTCAATATTCGAATCTGGTTCATTGGGTCAGGTGGAGGGGGTTACAGTTAGAATTGGTCATTTATGTGTATTGTTGGATTGTTTGGTTGTTGATGTTTTAGCAGGTTTACACATATATATTGATGATGAAAAATGGTTGACATCTTGGAACATGGTTTGGTCAGATATTGAGTGCACATATATGCATGTTTTACCTTGAAATATATTGTTAGTGCTTGTGCATATTTATCTTGAATCATAAATGTACCTCTGAGCCCTATTTCTCAACATACGATTTATTTTCTTCATGCACAGGTTTAGGCTATCCTCGGGAATTCGTGAAGTAGTCCCAGCGTCAAAGAACAATTCTCCAACACAGCAAAGTTTGTAAAGTCCTGAGTGGACTCAAGCAACACAACAAGAGTATGACTCGTTACTTAATAATGAAACATGGTATCTAGTTCCATTACCTGCATATTGTTTAATGGATCTTCAAGGTCAAACACTATGCAAATCGCATTGTATGGTCTCAAACATGCTCTTAGAGATTGGTTTAACAAAGTTGATAAGTTTATACTATCTTAAGGGTTTGTTTTGTCTAAAGCCAACGCTTTTTTTATTTGTGAAAATTACTTTGACATGTACTATCTTTCTTTAAAAGATTTAGGATTGTTGAATTTTTTTGGGCATTGAAGTTCAATACACCAAAGCTAGTCCATTTCTAAACCAAAGGAAATATGTTCTAGAAATTTTTCTGAGGTGCCATATGGTTAATGCCGATGGTTCTCCAACACCTATGGTTAGTTCTTCAAATTTTCCAACAAGTATTGATAGTCCTCTCTCGACTGAAGATGAGCAACTTTATTGTAGCATAGCTGGTGAAATCTAGTACATTGTTATCATAAGGCCTAAGATTTCATTCTCAATCAATAAAATTTGTTAGTTTATTCAATGTCCCTTGGATTTGCATTTTAAGGCTGTTAAGTGTATTTTGTGTTATCTCAAGGACACTTTTAACTTTGGTTTCTTGTTTAAACTAACTTATCATCTTTTAGTTATGGGGTTCGCTGATGCGAACTAGAGATATGATATTGATGATCTTCGTTCAACCACTAAGTATTAGGTTTGTTTTTTTGGAGGGAATCTATTGTTGTGCTATACTAAAAGGAGCAAGTTGTCTTCAGGTCAACTATCGTGGTCAAATATTAGAGTATCCCTTATGCTATTGCTGACATTGATTGCCTCCAAATGTGAGAACGCCTAGAGTTAAAATCATGCAAATAAATATATAAATATTAAGTGCGACATCTGCAAGCGAACATGTTAAATTGTAATATAAATTTGTGTTGCAATGGAACATCAGTAATTATTCCAAGGATCGTACCCAATGGATTGCAGGTTGGAGAAACTTATTATTAAATTAATCACAAAAAATAAGTACTAATCTAATTGAGTCACGAATTAGTAGTTTGAATCAAAATTAAAAGATTAATTAAACTAATTAAACTAATTACCATAAATTAACCTAATGGGATTTCCTATTCCTAGTGCCAACGATGCTAGCACACAGCCTCTAATCAATTAAATCCCTAATTATCAAACTAGCTAGCTCACAGCCTCTAATCAATTAAATCCTAATTATCAAACTAAGTCATTAATTACCCCTACTTGAGTTGTTTACCACTTTTAGCTAAGAATACCCTCTTGATCTTATCTTCAGTAAGGATTACCACCTAAATCACCCTTTCAGTCTCTTCCTAAGCATATGGATACCCTTTTGGTCTCACCGCTTGGCACAAGCTATACTCCATAGGATACCCTCTCTATCTCACCTGTCTCAATATTCTATTAGGTGTGTCACTCCCTAATATACTAAGTACTCGAATAAACACTCAATTTTAGATAAATAATTACTTAAATAATAAACCAGATCCATAATCGAAACATGTAAGATATAAAATAAGCACAATATTTTATTTCAATATTCATAAAAACATTACTTGATCAGGCTAATGAAAGATAAATAACGGGATAAAAGAGTAAAGGAAAAGAGAATGCTCGTTGATAAAAAATTGAAGCACGGTTCTAGAACAATCTCTACTCGCAATCGTCTTCACATCAGAATAGAAAAGTTCCGACTAAGCGGTCATAAAAATAAAGCTTGTAACACCCCTAACCCGAATCCGATCATCGGATTAAGGCTAAGAGGTATTACCTAACTAAACATTTAATTATCTCATTCACATTGTCAATAAGCATAAACAGAGATCGAACTAAAATACATATTGATATTTCAGTTATACGCCATTTTCGTATGGCCCAAAATATTTACAATTTCAAAACATCGTTATCATCAGCCTAACCTATACATGCCATATCGAGTCCAAAATATAACTGTATCGATAGTGTGATGAACTGCTGACGATACCCGAGTCAGTGGCCAAAATCAACAATCTATAAAACAGAGAAATAAAGAACAGAGTAAGCTTTCAAAGCTTAGTAAGTTTTAAGCATCACAAACAATTAAAGACTTATCGAAAATCGAAACATTCATTTAAACATACTTATTCTCAATTCAAATTACTTCATGGCCGACTACACATAAACATATACATAGATTTCTCAGCACATATTTTTTTTTCTTCTACTTAAAGTTCATACGATGCATTTAAATCAAATAATCTCATATATTAACAACATTTGATCGAATAGGTTATTGTTTTACTCGTAGATATAACAATCATTCACACTTAAGTATCATTCTTTAATACTAATAATTCACAAAATCATTGACTGAATGTACATGAGTACATAAAGAAATTTTAACATATAATTCATATACAAATATACCATGACCGATTAAATCATTCTCATATTCGCAAATATAACCATCAATCATATTTATATATATTCTTCTTTGATGCTAATGATTCACTTCGAAATCAATTCACTGATGAGTAAGTAATACGTACCTGAACATCTTAAATGTATAGTACTTACTCGACGATGGTTTACTGCGAACATTCAATATCGTAATCTTACTTAACTTACTGGCATTAAGCCTGTCAGGTCTTAGGACTTGAAACTAATTACCAGCACAAGCCTATGGAAATTTAAACCCAGTATAATACCAGCTCGAAGCCTGCGGGACTTTAGCACGGACATATTTCCAGCACGTAGCCTGCGGACCTTAAGTCCGGTTATAATTCCAGCACATATCCTGCGGACCTTAAGTCTGGATATAATTCCAGTACATAGCCTGTGGGCCCTACTCCGAATATAATTCCAGCACATAGCCTACGGACCCTAAGTCCGGATAAACATCACTGAATATCATGCATACTTATTCGCAAGAAAATTCAATTCACATAACATCTCACAATCATAGTTCATTTACTCCCTTCGAATAATAGCATAACATGGGCACCATTCATATAACCTTTGGCTCAATAACATACATAAGAATATATGTCCATTTTACTTTCCAAGCTTAACTTCTAATGTCTACTCGACTTTAAGCCTTAAACATAAATTATTTGTCAATCAACTATATTCAAATAGATTCAATAGATCGCAGTTCAGTTATCATACACATATCAAGACATTATCAATTACTTACTAAATGTGACTTTTCAAAACTTACCTCGGATATACTTGAACGGTTGCGGAAAGGCTACTCAATTACTTTCTCTTTTCCCCTATCCAACTTCGACCCTCTTTGCTGTTGAGCTTAAATTCAAAATTTTTAAACTAGTCATTATTCGACTATTCAAGCATTACTTCAGAAATATAATATATATATTCGGCTTTCACACATATAGATCATAGTAAGTTTATAAGAAAACATTAAGCAACTCATTAACAAATTTTTATCAATGTTTACCACATAATCACAAATTCACAATAAGTTGTCTTCCAGAGCAACAGTCACCAAATTATTTATAACCGGAGCTACGAAACTCCAAATCAATTTCCGTAAAATTTCCCTGAAGATAGACTCATATATCTTTTATCCATAAAATTTTCAGAATTTTTAGTTTGGCCAATAAATACCAGATTTTTCTTAAAGTTTCTCCTGTTTCACTGTTTGACTAATCTGACCACCCTTTACTACGAATCAAATTTCTAATTGTACAAAAGTCAAAATATGTTCTCGTTGATTTCATTTGAAACTAGACTAATTAAGCTTTAATTACATAGTTTATTTATCTTCTAACTCCACTCTCACAATTTATGGTGATTTTCCAAAATCACATTACAGCTGCTGTCCCAAGCAGATTTACTACAATTTACTATTTCACAACTCTTTGCATTCATATTATTTAAACATGTATATCACCAATCAATTTCATTACATATCTATAATTTCACTTAAGCATAATCTCAATCCAAATATATCCATTGTCCATATATCAAGCTTACTTAAAGCTATTTATAATTTATTCATATCATTAACCAAATATAGTTATGCAACCAAAACACAAATCATACATACCTTATACTTTGCATATCAAAATAACTTCAACCATGATCGGATATAACCGAATTTAAACATGAAAATTAAGCCATTTTCAAACTCCTATAGCTCATTCGGCATTTACAAAATCATACCATTAGAATTCATGTACAATACCGATCCTTTAGACATTCAAACATCTACCCTATTCTTTTCAAATCATCTAAACGGCAATACTCGCATTTTAGCATTTAACTACAAAACATTTATTCAAGTAACTAAGCAAGTCCAAGTTCAGCTATTACACATATAAATACTATAAAAAAGTTTTAACTAGTTCAAACTTCTCTCATCAACATTTATTCATCAAAACATAAAGAAAATAATCAAATCTCTTCATTAACAACCATGGCCGAATGCTCCATTCACCTCCCAAATCCAAAATTTTAACATGGGCTAAGTAAGGAACTTAGTTACTAACTTAAAATAAGCTAAAATTTCAAAATCTAACATGAATTACTAACCTTGTTTTAAGCTTAAGATGGTCGAATGCTATATCCCCTTTTCTTCTTTAAAGTTCGGCTACTAAGGAAGAAGATGAAACCAACATTTTGTTTTTCTTTTGTTTTTCTATTATCCTTTCTTAATTTACTTAGTTTTTTTTTATTTCATAAATTAAACCATTACCATATAATATTATTATACAACACATATTTTACTTACCATCATTATCATGGCCGGCCACTATAACTAAAGTGGGATATTTGACCTGCAAATCCACTTATTTACACCATCAATTATTTGGCCTCTACAAAAATAACCTATCATATTTCAAAATGTCTCGTATAAGTCCTATTTAATAAATTTCACATACAAATGACAAAATCAACTTTCACACATGCATTTTCACATATAATAAGCATAGAATATAACGGTTAATTATTTTTGTGACTCTGTTTTGTGGTTTCGAGACCATTTTCCGACTAGTGTCAAATTAGGACTATCATAACTCTCTCCCCCTTAGAAATTTTCGTCTTCGAAAATCTAACCAGCAAATAAATTAGGATATCGTTCTTTCATGGAGTCTTCAAGCTCCCACGTAGCTTCTTCAACCCCGTGTTTGACCCACAACACTTTTACTAATGAAATTGTCTTGTTCCGCAATTCTTTTACCTCACGAGTCAATATGCGAACTGGTTCTTCTTCGTAACTTAAATCAGATCGAATCTCAACCTCTGATGGACTAATTACATGCGATGGATCGGATCTATAACGTTGAAGCATCGAAACATGAAAAACATTGTGAATCTTTTCAAGTTCAAGGGGCAAAATCAATCTGTATGCTACCGGCCCAACTCGTTCAGATATTTCATACGGCCCGATGAACCTCAGACTCAATTTGCCCTTACGGCCAAATCTGAGCACCTTTTTCCAAGGTGAAACTTTAAAAAATACTTTTTCTCTGACCTATACTCAATGTCTTTTTGTTTTAAATTTGCATACGACTTCTGACGATCTGAAGTTGCTTTCAGACTTTCACGGATTACTTTTACTTTATGTTCAGCATCTTTAATCATATCAACCCCAAAGATTTTACTTTCACTGAGCTCAGCCCAAAACAGCGGTGTACGACATTTACGACCGTACAAAGCCTCGTAAGGTGCCATCTTAATGCTTGATTGAAAACTATTGTTGTAAGTGAATTCAATCAAAGGCAAATACCGTTCCCATGAACCACTAAACTCAAGGATGCAATATCTCAGCATATCCTCGAGTATCTGAATTACTCGTTATGATTGACCGTCCGTCTGAGGATGAAACGTGGTGCTAAAATGTAGTTTGGTTCCCAAAGAATCTTGTAATTTCTTCCAAAACCTTGATGTAAATCTTGGGTCTCTATCTGACACAATTGAAACAGGTACCCCGTGTAATCTGCCAATTTGAGAGACATACAACTCTGCTATCTTATCAAGTGAAATATCCGTACGTATGGGAATGAAATGAATTGATTTAGTCAATCTATCCACAACAACCCATATCGCATCTTTCTTGCTTGATGATAATGGCAACCCAGATACAAAATCTATCGTGACTCGATCCCATTTCCATTCGGGCATCATGATCGACTGAAGTAATCCCGAAGGCACTTGATGTTCCGCTTTCACTTGTTGACATATCAAACACTTCGAGACAAAATCAAAAATGTCTCGTTTCATACCATGCCACCAATATTGACGTTTCAGATCATTGTACATTTTCGTACTACCTGGGTGAACTGACATTCGGCTGCTATGAGCCTCGCTCAAAATCATCGAAATAAGTTTCGAATTTCTTGGAACACACAATCGACTTCTGAACCTCAAACAATCATTGTCGTCAATTTGAAACTCTGAATCCACATTTGAAACACATTCAGCTCGTTTAGCAATCAATTCATCATCGACTTTCTGAGTTTCACATATTTGATGAATCAATAACGGTTTGGCTTTTAATTCTGCTACTAACACATTATCGGATGAAACAGACAAGTGTACATTCATCGCTTGCAAAGCAAACAGCGACTTGCGACTTAAAGCATCGGCAACCACGTTAGCCTTTCCCGGGTGATAGTTAATGACAAGCTCGTAATCTTTCAAAAATTCAAGCCAACGTCTTTGTCTCAGATTCAAATCTCTTTGAATCATCAAATATTTGAGACTTTTGTGATTCGAATATACATGACACCTCTCACCAAATAAGTAGTTTCGCCATATTTTCAAAGCAAATACGATGGCAGCTAATTCGAGATCATGTGTCGGATAGTTTTTCTCATGTGGCTTCAATTGCCTCGAAGCGTAAGCTACAACTCGACCTTCTTGTATCAATACACAACCCAGCCCATGTAAGGACGCATCATTATAAATGACGAACTCTTTACCGGATTCGGGCTGCACTAACACTGGAGCTTTACTCAAATAGGTTTTTAGTTGGTCAAAACTTTTCTGGCACTTTTCTGACCATTCGAACTTAACATCTTTCTGAAGTAGCTTCATCATTGGTGTGGCTATCATCGAGAAACCCTTTACAAACCGTCTGTAGTAACCAACAAGTCCCAAAAAGCTCCGAACTTCAGTAACATTTCTAGAAGGCTTCCAATCAAGTATGGCTGATATTTTACACAGATCAACACGAATACCCAATGCGGATACCACATGCCCCAAAAAGCTAACTTCTCTCAACCAGAACTCACATTTACTGAACTTAGCATATAACTGCTTGTCCCGTAAAATCTGCAACACTAATCTCAGGTGCTCGACATGTTCGGTTTCATCTTGCGAATAGATCAAAATGTCGTCTATAAACACAACTACAAACCGGTCCAAATACTATTTGAAGATCCGAATCATCAAGTCTATAAATACCGCAAGGGAATTAGTGAGCCCAAACGGCATCACTAAGAACTCGTAGTGACTGTATCTCGTTCTGAAAGTAGTTTTAGGCACATCTGAGTCTCGAACTCGCAACTGATAATAACCCGATCTCAAATCTATCTTTGAAAACACTGAGGCTCCCTTCAGCTGATCAAACAAATCATCAGTACGCGGTAACGAATATTTGTTCTTTATTGTCACTTTATTTAATTGACGATAGTCGATGCACATTCTCATGGTTCCGTCTTTCTTTTTCACAAATAATATTGGTGCACCCCAAGGTGAGAAACTCGGTCTAGCGAAACCTCTATTTGTCAACTCTTGCAACTGAGCTTTCAATTCTTTCAATTTTGTTGGTGCCATTCGATACGAAGCTATCGAAATTGGTGTAGTCCCAGGTATAAGTTCAATGCCAAACTCTACCTCTCAAACAGGTGGTAATCCCGGTAACTCCTCAGGAAAAACATCCGTATACTCACAAACCACTGGCACTGATTCAAGTTTCTTTTCTAACATTTTACTATCAAGTACGTAAGCAAGATATGCTTCACACCCCTTCTTTACATATTTCTGAGCCAACATCGAGGATATTACTGCTGGTAACCCGTTCAAATCAATAGACTAAACTCGGATTATCTCATCATTTGCACATCTCAAATCAATAGTCTTTCTTTTGCAATTCACAACTGCATCATGTACGGTCAACCAATCCATACCGAGAATAACATCAAATTCATCAAACGGTAAAAGCATCAAATCGGCCGAAAAACAGAAACCTCGGATTATCAGGGGACATTTCCTGCACACTTTGTTGACTAGCACATATCGACCCAAGGGATTTGACACTCGAATCACGAACTCAGTAGACTCAATAGGTAGAGTCTTACTGGATGCTAAAGTCTCACATACATATGAATGAGTAGAACCAGGGTCAATCAATGCAATCACATCAGTATCAATGAGAGTAAAAGTACCGGTAATAACATCAGGCGAAGAAGCATCCTCGTGTGCGCGTAAAGCATAAGCTCTAGCAGGAGCACGAGACTCGGATCTGGTCGTAGTATCTCTAAACCCTCTCTGACCACCACTAGCATCCCCTGTATTCCTAGGTGGTCTACCTGGAGTTGTAGCAGTACTCGGTCTCCCACTCTAATTCATATTTTTCTCTGACAATCTCAGGCAGTCTTTGATGAAGTGGTCGGATGATCCGCATCTATAACAGGAGTGATCATGAAATCTACAACTCCCCGAATGCCATTTTCCACAAAACTTGCACTCGGTCCTATCCCGATGATCATTTCCAACACTGGCAACTGAAGTGGCTCCCATACTCATAGGAGGTCGATCACGGTCTTGTCTGGAAAAGCCCGAAGTGTTCTTAGATCGGCCTGAATCATCTCGAAATTTCTTCGATGATTGCTGAAAAGGCTTTCTCAAAGATCTTTTATGAAACTCTCCAGCTCCAACATTAGCTTTCCTTTTCTCTTTACTAAGCTCCTCGGCTTTGCAAGCTCGTTCAACAAGTACTACGAACTCTCTGATTTCAAGAATGCCAACAAACATTTTAATATCTTCATTTATCCCGTCCTCAAAGCGTTTACACATAATAGCCTCAGAAGATACACATTCCCGAGCATATCGACTAAGTCTGATGAACTTCCGTTCATAATCAGTAACTGACATGGAACCCTATTTAAGTTCAAGAAATTATTTCTGTTTCTGATCGATGAACCTCTGACTGATATACTTTTTTCAGAATTCATTTTGGAAGAACTCCCATGTCACCCGCTCTCGGGGTACAACAAAAACCAATGTATTCCACCAATAATAGGCAGAAGCACGTAGCAAAGATATAGCACATTTCAGGCATTCATCGGGTGTGCAAGATAGTTCATCAAGTACTCGAATAGTGTTATCCAACCAAAATTCAGCTTGCTCAGCATCATCACTGTCTGTAGCTTTAAATTCAGTAGCCCCGTGCTTTCGAATTCTATCAACTGGGGGCTTATTCAACCTCATCTGATTAATTATCAGAGGTATCGTGGGTGCAGTGGGTGTATTTGTCGGAAGTGGGGGTTGTGGAGCAGCAGCATTAGTTCGAATATATTGGTTAAACCAATCATTCATCACATTAAAAAAAGCTTGTCTAGCCTCGTCATTTTGATTGCTCGCAATTGGTTGAGAGTCCATCGGCGCTGTCCCGTGTACAGGAGCAGGCGCTACACTCTCTACATCATCAGCTACCGCTCGATCGGGATCAGGATCCATTACTATACAAAAACACATTTTTAACTATCATAAATCATCACACTATCGTAGTAACACTATATGGCAAGTATACCTAGACTTATATACGCTACGTTAGTCCTAGAATCGACTAAACTGTAGCTCTGATATCAATAAAATGTAACACCCCTAACCCGAATCCGATGACCGGATTAAGGCTAAGAGGTATTACCTAACTAAACATTTAATTATCTCATTCACATTGTCAATAAGCATAAACAAAGATCGAACTGAAATACATACTGATATTTAAGTTATACGCCATTTTCATATGGCCCAAAATATTTACAATTTCAAAATATCGTTATCATCAGCCTAACCTATACATGCCATATCGAGTCCAAAATATAACTATACCAAAAAGATCGATAGTGTGATGAACTGCTGACGATCCCCGAGTCGGTGGCCAAAAATCAACAATCTATAAAACAGAAAAATAAAGAACAGAGTAGGCTTTCAAAGCTTAGTAAGTTTTAAGCATCACAAACAATTAAAAACTTATCGAAAATCGAAACATTCATCTAAACATGCTTATTCTCAATTCAAATTACTTCATGGCCAAATACACATAAACATATACATAGATTTCTCAGCACATATTTTTTTTTCTTCTACTTAAAGTTCATACGATGCATTTAAATCAAATAATCTCATATATTAACAACATTTGACCGAATAGGTCATTGTTTTACTCGTAGATATAACAATCATTCACACTTAAGTATCATTCTTTAATACTAATAATTCACAAAATCATTGACTGAATGTACATGAGTACATAAAGAAATTTTAACATATAATTCATATACAAATATACCATGACCGATTAAATCATTCTCATATTCACAAATATAACCATCAATCATATATGTATATATATTATTCTTTGATGCTAATGATTCACTTCGAAATCAATTCACCGATGAGTAAGTAATACGTACCTGAACATCTTAAATGTATAGTACTTACTCGACGATGGTTTACTGCGAACATTCAATATCGTAATCTTACTTAACTTACTAGCATTAAGCCTATCAGGTCTTAGAACTTGAAACTAATTACCAGCACAAGCCTATGGAAATTTAAACCCGGTATAATACCAGGTCGATGCTTGCGGGACTTTAGCCCGGACATATTTCTAGCACGTAGCCTGCGGACCTTAAGTCCGGTTATAATTCCAGCACATAGCTTGCGGACCTTAAGTCCGGATATAATTCCAGCACATAGTCTGCGGACCCTAGTCCGGATATAATTCCAGCACATAGCCTGCGGACCCTAAGTCCGGATAAACATCACTGAATATCATGCATACTTATTCGCAAGAAAATTCAATTCACATAACCTCTCACAATCATAGTTCATTTACTCCCTTTGAATAATAACATAACATGGGCACCATTCATATAACTTTTGGCTCAATAACATACATAAGAATATATGTCCATTTTACTTTCCAAGCTTAACTTCTAATGTCTACTTGACTTTAAGCCTTAAACATAAATTATTTGTCAATCAACTATATTCAAATAGATTCAATAGATCGCAGTACAGTTATCATACACATATCAAGACATTATCAATTACGTACTAAATGTGACTATTCAAAGCTTACCTCGGATATACTTGAACGGTTGCGGAAAGGCTACTCAATTACTTTCTCTTTTCCCCTATCCAACTTCGACCCTCTTTGCTGTTGAGCTTAAATTCAAAAATTTTAAACTAGTCATTATTCGACTATTCAAGCATTACTTCAGAAATATAATATATATATTCGGCTTTCACACATATAGATCATAGTAAGTTTATAAGAAAACATTAAGCAACTCATTAACAAATTTTTATCAATGTTTACCACATAATCACAAATCCACAATAAGCTGTCTTCCTGAGCAATAGTCACCAAATTATTTATAACTGGAGCTACGAAACTCCAAATCAATTGCCGTAAAATTTCCCTAAAAATAGACTCATATATATTTTATCCATAAAATTTTCAGAATTTTTATTTGGCCAATCAATACCAGATTTTTCTTAAAGTTTCTCCTGTTTCACTGTTTGACTAATCTGACCACCCTTTACTACGAATCAAATTTCTAATTGTACAAAAGTCAAAATATGTTCTCGTTGATTTCATTTGAAACTAGACTAATTAAGCTTTAATTACATAGTTTATTTATCTTCTAACTCCACTCTCACAATTTATGGTGATTTTCCAAAATCACATTACAGCTGCTGTCCCAAGCAGATTTACTACAATTTACTATTTCACAACTCTTTGCATTCATATTATTTAAACATGTATATCACCAATCAATTTCATTACATATCTATAATTTCACTTAAGCATAATCTCAATCCAAATATATCCATTGTCCATATATCAAGCTTACTTAAAGCTATTTATAATTTATTCATATCATTAACCAAATATAGTTATGCAACCAAAACACAAATCATACATACCTTATACTATGCATATCAAAATAACTTCAACCATGATCGGATATAACCGAATTTAAACATGAAAATTAAGCCATTTTCAAACTCCTATAGCTCATTCGGCATTTACAAAATCATACCATTAGAATTCATGTACAATACCGAACCTTTAGACATTCGAACATCTACCCTATTCTTTTCAAATCATCTAAACGGCAATACTCGCATTTTAGCATTTAACTACAAAACATTTATTCAAGTAACTAAGCAAGTCCAAGTTCGGCTATTACACATATAAATACTATCAAAAAATTTTAACTAGTTCAAACTTCTCTCATCAACATTTATTCATCAAAACATAAAGAAAATAATCAAATCTCTTCATTAACAACCATGGCCGAATGCTCCATTCAGCACCCAAATCCAAAATTTTAACATGGGCTAAGTAAGGAACTTAGTTACTAACTTAAAATAAGCTAAAATTTCAAAATCTAACATGAATTACTAACCTTGTTTTAAGCTTAAGATGGCCGAATGCTATATCCCCTTTTCTTCTTTAAAGTTCGGCTACTAAGGAAGAAGATGAAACCAACATTTTGTTTTTCTTTTCTTTTTCTATTATCCTTTCTTAATTTACTTAGTTTTTTTATTTCATAAATTAAACCATTACCATATAATATTATTATACAACACATATTTTACTTACCATCATTATCATGGCCGGCCACTATAACTAAAGTGGGATATTTGACATGCAAATCCACTTATTTACACCATCAATTATTTGGCCTCTACAAAAATAAACTATCATATTTCAAAATGTCTCATATAAGTCCTATTTAATAAATTTCACATACAAATGACAAAATCAAAGCATGAAACTTTCACACATGCATTTTCACATATAATAAGCATATAATATAACGGTTAATTATTTTTGTTACTCGATTTTGTGGTTCTGAAACCACTTTCCAACTAGGGTCAAATTAGGACTGTCATAAAGCTAAAGTAAAATAAATTTGTCTACCAAACTAGGTCTAATGTCTAACTAAGTCTAACCCTCGTCTCAAGAGACTATAAGGTGACTTATATACGCTAATGGTTGCTTGGTGCCCACACAAAATTTGATACACTTTCATTCTAATCAATATAATATATTATTTAATACTAGAAAATGCGTAAAAATGCTTATTTTGAAAAAAACTAGGTCCAAGCTAATAAATTGAAAATGCAATAAATAAATATAAATGAATAGAAAAAAAAGCTCCTTAAGTGCCAAAAAGACTCTAATTTTCCACAATGAATTGTGGCCTTCACATTTAAGTTGTTGTTTGCCCTCAAGCAACAAAATAAAGACACACAAAAATAAGAAAATAAAATGACTAAATGGTGCTTGAGCATGTTTCATACACGAGATTGGTTTGGAACATTATGAACAAGACAATGTGTAACACCCCGAACCCGAGACCGTCACCGGAGTCGAACACGAGGTGTTAACAGACTTTTAAAAAAATATTCCAGACACTGCCAATCTGCGTAATAGTCGCTTTTAAAATCATATCTTAAGTTTCACAACTTGAAAATTTGTTTCGTGATTTTTCCCTGAAACTAGACTCATATGCCCATCTACATAATTTTTTCTAGAATTTTTGGTTGGGCCAATTAGTACAGTTTATTAGTCAAAGTCTCCCATGTTACAGGGATCGACTACCCTGACCTTTGCGCATTACGACTTGGATATCTCCTTGTACAGGGCTCCAATACTGATACCGTTTGTTTCTAATGAAACTAGACTCAAAGGGGAATCCACACATATAAGGCATGACTTCTAATTATCTCTGGATAATTTATGGTGAATTATCAAAGTCGAAACAGGAGATCCAGAAACCGTTCTGGCCCTGTTTCACGAGAACTTTAATATCTCTTAATATACTGTCCATATGATTTTTTCGTTACTTTCATATGAAAATAGATTCATCAAGGTTCGATTACACAATTTATTCACTATTTAACTCCATTCCTACAAATTTTTGTGATTTTTCAAATCCACACCACTGCTGCTGTCAGCATCTGTTTTCAAGGTAAACTTTACCTGTTCCGTGGTTACCATGGACCAACTAGGGATTCGTCATACATGGGTCCACATATGATCATATTTAGCCATTCCAATGGCTGACCACTTGCCCAACACTTCCATTCCAAACCATAGTCACATCATGAAACCATATAAACATACATAAACACAAATGGTCTAATGCCATACTCCACTTCTACAAGCCATTTTCGCATGGCTGTACACACGTACATCACAAAAAGTACTTAAAACAACAAGGGGTAGTCCTATACATGCCATATCCAGAGTTCAACAAAAAGAGTACCAAAAGAGCTTTGATAGTGTGGATGACTTCGACTTCGTTGATCCCGAATCCGATAGCTAACGAACAAAATCTATAAAACAGAGAGCCAAAGCAACCGGGTAAGCAATTTAAGCTTAGTAAGTTTCAAGTAATGAAATCGGCTTTGACTAAAGTATTACATTCACATGTTAACTGAATCACTTTATTGATACACATTCTCATAATCATACTTACTTCACACTTCATCAACATATATACACACAAGGTATCAACCTTTCTAAAAGCCGAAAGTTCGTTAGCCGATTGCACGAGTACTATTTAAAACGAATCGACTTTTCCGAAGCACATGCAAACATACCTTATCGTTCGGGTTAGTCGAGCGTATTAATTGAATTAGTTACAGCACAAAACGCTCACATTCAAACCCAAGTCTCCTCGAAATTTAGCCGGATATAACCGCAAGCACAATTGCCTTCGGGTCTTAACCCGGGTATAGCAACTCGCACGAATGCCTTCAGGTCTTAGCCCGGATATATCAACTTGCATAATTGCCTTCGGGTCTTAGCCCGGATATATCAACTCGCAAAAATGCCTTCGGGTTTTAGCCCGGATATATCAACTCGCACAAATGCCTTCGGGTCTTAGCCCGGATATATCAACTCGCACAAATGCCTTCGGGTCTTAGCCCGGATATATCAACTCGCACAAATGCCTTCGGGTCTTAGCCCGGATATATCAAATGCTCATGCACACATATATCTATAATCTTAACACATCCATATCTTATTTTCGTTACTAAGGCTCAAACACAAATCATTTATTAAACCTTTCAAATTTCGGCTCAATAGCCACTCACAAAGAGCATGATTTCGATTGGCTTTATAACTTAGTCTCTATGCACATTCGACTATCCGTCATAGTATGACTAATCATTTCAATATAATTCAAGTAGGGTCATTCCTCGAAGACTTACCTCGGATACTTTGAATAGTTGTGGATAGACTACTCGATCACTTTTTCCTTTCCTTTATCAGATTTTGACCCTCTTGGCTCTTGAGCTTGATTCAACAAGTAGATTTTATTAAATAACTTATCAATTTAGCGATTCGATTTAATACATGTATACCATACAACTAAGTACAAAAGATGTTATTAACTAGATATTAAACATCAAACATATGCTCTACTCATGTACCAACGAACATGATACTAGCTCAATACCATGCATAATCGAATTTATTTAGCATCATTTAGTTTTATATAAATACACATATCATCCCAACTCGACACAAGAGTCAAATTCATCACTCAAACATTCACACCAATCTATTTGAATATCTTGGCCGAAACCCTCAATTGGCTAACATAGCCTTAATATTTCAATATAAACATGTATACATCAAAGGCAATTTAAAACACTTAGCCCTTATACTCAATAATGAAACCAACCCGTATACCTAATTATTTAACACATCACCTCCAAATGCATGTATTAACTAACATATATCCAATCCACATGCCAAGTTACCATGAATAAATTAAACTTATATATATATATAGATAACCTTTCATACCCTTGTATCTAGTGTCATGAGAATAGCCGAATGTCCAAATTAACCAAGCTTAAAGATTTAACCTTCAACACTTTAATGATCCACAACCTATTCTTCAAGGCTTCAATTATAAAGTAATTAACATTTATACTCTTGTGCCGAATTAGCTAACACTTATAGTCCATAGCCGAACCTCTTGATGATTAAGCCTCCAATTATTCATTTCAATTACCCTTACATTTTTACTTATCAAAGCCGAAACCCATACATGACATTACTCATATCATTCAAACTCACCTTCTAAAAAAAATCATGAACAATGCCGAATTTTTAAGTGTTCAAACCCCTAATTTACTCAACACATTCTTCATCAAAACTTAAAGGAAATAATCAAATTCCTTCTTTAATAACCATAGCCGAATGCTCCATCCATCCATCAAAAATTCCAAATTTTCAAATGGGCTAATATGGAGCTAGCTAAATGACTTAAACTAAGCTTAAAATTTCAAAACTAACAAAATTTTACTAACCTTCTCAAGCTTCAAGTGACCGAATGCTACCCTCCTATCTTGCTCTCTACAATCGGCCAAGAAGAACAAGGTGATAACCTCCCTCTTTCTTTTTTTTTCTTTTAGTATCCTTAGTATTTCTTTTATTATTTGTTTTCTTTTACTTAAAATAATGACCACTTCATGGAAATTTACCACATAGTCTAATATATGCTCCATCATGGCCGGCCACTATGCACACAAAAGGAGTATTTGACATGCAAAGCCAATATTTTCACTACATGCTTAAATAGGTCCTTATAAATTAACCTATCGCATTTCAAAAGTGTCACACATAAGTCCTATTAACTAGGTTCACATGCAATCGACTAAATCGAAGCTTAAAACTTTCACACATTCATATTCGCATATTCTAGACAATAATTATCACATCTAAATACTTCGGTGACTCGGCTTAGCGGTCCCGAAACCACTTCCCGACTAGGGTCAATTTAGGGCTGTTACAACTCTCCCCCACTTAAGAAATTTTCGTCCTCGAAAATCTTACCGGTGAATAATTTTGGATATCGGTCCTTCATAGAGTTCTCAAGTTCCCAAGTGGCTTCTTCTATTTCGTGTTTATGCCACAACACCTTCACTAATGGGATTTTCTTATTTCGCAACTCTTTTACTTCACGCATCAAAATGCGAACCGGTTGTTCTTCATAACTCAAGTTAGGTTGAATCTCGATCTCAGATGGAGCGATTACATGCGACGGGTCGGATCTATATCGTCGAAGCATCGAGACATGGAAAACGTTGTGAATCTTTTCAAGTTCAGGGGGCAAAATCAATCTATACGCAACTGGACCAACTCGTCCGGAGATTTCGTACAGCCCAATGAATCTCGGACTCAATTTGCCCTTACGGCCAAATCTGAGTATCTTTTTCCAAGGTGAAACCTTAAGGAACACTTTGTCTCCCACCTGATACTCGATGTCTTTACGTTTCAAATCTGCGTACGACTTCTGACGATCTGTGGCTGCTTTCAGACTTTCACGGATTACTTTTACTTTTTGTTCGGCATCCTTAATCAAATCAACTCCGAAAATTTTACTTTCACCGAGCTCGGTCCAAAACAATGGTGTACGGCATTTACGACCGTACAAAGCCTCGTAAGGTGCCATCTTAATACTTGATTGAAAACTATTGTTGTAAGCGAATTCAATCAAAGGTAAATACCGTTCCCATGAACTACTAAACTCGAGGATGCAACATCTCAACATATCCTCAAGTATCTGAATTATCTGCTCGGATTGACCATCGGTTTGGGGGTGAAAAGCAGTGCTAAAATGCAGCTTGGTACCCAAAGCTTCTTGCAATTTCTTCCAAAATCGTGAGGTAAATCTCGGATCTCTATCCGACACGATAGAAATAGGTACCCCGTGTAATCTCACAATCTGAGAAACATACAATTCGGCTAGTTTATCCAATGAAAAATCCGTACGCACGGGGATAAAGTGAGCCGACTTAGTCAGTCTATCAACCACAACCCAAATCGCATCCTTCTTACTTGTTGACAATGGCAGTCCGGACACAAAGTCCATTGTGACTCGATCCCATTTCCACTCGGGTATCATGATCGGCTGAAGTAATCCTGAAGGCACTTGATGTTCCGCTTTCACTTGTTGACATATTAAACATCTCGAAACAAAGTCGGAGATGTCTCGTTTCATACCATGCCACCAAAACCAACGTTTCAAATCGTTGTACATTTTCGTACTCCCCGGGTGAATTGACATTCGGCTACAATGGGCTTCGTTCAGAATCATCGAAATGAGTCCCGAATTCCTTGGAACACACAAATGACTTCTGAACCTCAAACAATCATCATCATCAATTTGAAACTCCGATTCCTTGTTCGGAACACACTCAGCCCATTTTGCAACCAATTCATCATCGACTTTCTGAGCTTCACGAATTTGATGAGTCAATAATGGTTTGGCTTTTAATTCAGCTACTAACACATTGTCGGGTAGAACAGACAAATGCACATTCATCGCTCGTAAAGCAAACAATGACTTCCGGCTTAAGGCGTCCGCAACCACATTAGCCTTTCCCGGGTGGTAATCAATGACAAGCTCGTAATCTTTCAACAACTCAAGCCAACGCCTTTGTCGCAGATTCAAGTCTCGCTGAGTCATCAAATATTTGAGACTTTTGTGATCCGAAAATACATGGCACTTCTCACCAAACAAATAATGTCGCCATATTTTCAAAGCAAATACGATGGCAGCTAGTTCGAGATCATGGGTCGGATAATTTCTCTCGTGTGGCTTCAATTGCCTCGACGCATAGGCCACAACTCGACCTTCTTGCATCAATATGCAACCCAACCCAGTTAGGGATGCGTCACTATAAATGACAAACTCTTTGCCTGATTCGGGTTGCACTAAAATTGGAGCTTCAGTCAAATGAGTTTTTAGTTGATCGAAACTTTTCTGACATTTCTCCGTCCATTCGAACTTAACATCCTTTTGAAGTAGCTTCGTCATTGGTGTGGCTATCATCGAGAAACCTTTGACAAATCGTCGGTAATAACCGGCGAGCCCCAAAAAGCTCCGAACCTCAATAATATTTCTTGGAGGCTTCCAGTTAAGTATGGCTGAAATTTTGCTCGGGTCAACTCGAATACCCGATGCGGATACCACATGACCCAAGAAGCTAACCTCTCTTAACCAGAACTCACACTTACTGAACTTAGCATATAACTGCTTATCCCGCAACATTTGCAACACTAGTCTCAGGTGCTCAGCATGTTCGGTCTCATCTCTTGAATAGACCAAGATGTCATCAATGAACACAACTACGAACCGATCCAAATATGGTCTGAAGATCCGATTCATCAAATCCATAAATACTGCAGGGGCATTAGTGAGCCCAAACGGCATCACTAAGAATTCGTAGTGACCGTACCTCGTTCTGAAAGCAGTTTTGGGTACGTCCGAATCTCGAATCCGCAACTGATAATAACCCGATCTCAAATCTATTTTTGAGAACACTGAGGCCCCCTTTAGTTGATCAAACAAATCATCAATACGCGGTAACGGATATTTATTCTTTATCGTCACTTTATTCAGTTGACGATAGTCAATGCACAACCTCATGGTTCCGTCCTTCTTTTTCACGAACAATACTGGTGCACCCCAAGGTGAGAAACTTGGCCGAGCGAAACCTCTATCCGTCAATTCTTGCAACTGAGCTTTCAACTCTTTTAACTCGGTTGGTGCCATACGATACGGAGCTATCGAAATCGGCGTAGTCCCAGGTACAAGCTCAATACCAAACTCTATCTCCCGAACAGGTGGTAAACCCGGCAATTCTTCAGGAAAAACATCCGGGTATTCACAAACCACCGGCACAGATTCGGGTTTCCTTTCTAATTCTTGGTCATCCAGTACATACGCAAGGTATGCTTTGCACCCTTTTCTTACATATTTCTGGGCCAACATTGAGGATATTACAGCTGGCACCCCATCCAAGTCCGTAGACTCAACTCGGATTACTTCGTTATTCGCGCACCTCAAATCAATAGTCTTGCTTTTGCAATTCACAACAGCATCATGCACGGTCAACCAATCCAACCCGAGAATAACATCAAATTCATCAAACGGCAAAAGCATCAAGTCCGCCAGAAAACAGGAACCTCGGATTACTAGGGGACATTTCTTGCACACTTTGTCGACAAGCACGTAACGACCCAAGGGATTTGACACCCGAATTACGAACTCAGTAGACTCAATAGGTAAAGTCTTACTGGATGCTAAGGTTTCACATATGTAAGAATGAGTAGAACCGGGGTCAATCAAAGCAATTACATTAGTGTCAAAGAGAGTAAAAGTACCGGTAATAACATCAGGCGAAGAAGCATCCTCGCGGGCACGTATAGCATAAGCTCTAGCAGGCGCACGAGCCTCGGATCTGGTCGTAGCATCTCTAGATCCTCTCTGACCACCACTAGCATTGCCCGTATTTCTAGATGGTCTACCTCGAGCAGTGGTAGCACCCGGTTTCCCACTCTGATTTACATTCTGTTCAGACAGCCTCGGGCAATCTTTAATGAAGTGGTCAACTGATCCACACTTGTAACAGGAGCGGTCATGGAATCTACAACTCCCCGAATGCCATTTACTGCAATATCGACATTCTGTTCTGTCTTGACGTTCATTCCCAACACTAGCGATCGAAGTGCCTCGGGTACCCATAGGGGGTCGATCACGGTCTCGTCTAAAAAGGCCAGAAGTGCCTCTAGACCGGCCCACATCATCTCAAAATTTCTTCGGTGCCTGTTGAAGAGACTTTCCCGAGGATCTTTTACGAAACTCCCCAGTTCCCACATCAACTTTTTGTTTTTCTTTTCTAAGCTCTTCGGCTTTACAAGCTCGCTCGACAAGTACTACGAACTCTCGTATTTCAAGAATGCCAACGAACATTTTTATATCTTCATTCAGCCCATCCTCGAAGCGTTTACACATGATAGCCTCGGACGAAACACATTCCCGAGCGTATCTACTAAGTCTAACAAATTTTCGCTCGTAATCAGTAACTGACATAGAACCTTGCTTAAGCTCAAGAAATTCCTTCCGTTTTTGATCAACAAATCTCTGACTGATATACTTTTTCCGAAACTCAGTTTGGAAAAACTCCCAAGTTACTTGCTCTCGGGGCACAACAGAAGTCAGAGTACTCCACCAATAGTAGGCAGAATCGCGTAGCAAGGAGATAGTACACTTTAGGCATTCATCGGGTGTACAAGATAGCTCATCGAGTACCCGGATAGTGTTGTCCAACCAAAATTCAGCTTGCTCGGCATCGTCGCTATCCGTAGCCTTAAATTCAGTGGCCCCATGTTTTCGGATTCTGTCAACTGGGGGCTTATTTGACCTTATTTGGTCAGTTACCGGAGGTATTGTAGGTGCGGGGGTTGTATTAGTCGGGAATGGAGGTTGTGGAACAGCCGTATTAGTTCGAATGTATTGGTTGAACCAATCATTCATCACACTATAGAAAGCTTATCTAGCTTCATCATTCGGGTTACTAGCATTAGGTTGAGAGTCCACCGGTGCTGTCCCTTGTGCGAGAGCAGGCGCTACACTCTCAAGATCATCAGCTACCGCTCGGTCGGGATCGGGATCCATTACTATAAATAAACACATTTGCAAATGTCAGAAATCACCACACTATCAATTAATCACATAAAATGGCATGTATAGCTAGACCCCAACACATTACGGTAGTCCTAGAATCGACTAAACCTGGCTCTGATACCAATCAAATGTAACACCCCGAACCCGAGACTGTCACCGGAGTCGAACACGAGGTGTTAACAGACTTTTAAAAAAATTTTCCAGACACTGCCAATCTGCATAATAGTCGCTTTAAAAATCATATCTTGAGTTTCACAACTCGAAATTTGTTTCGTGATTTTTCCCTGAAACTAGACTCATATGCCCATTTACATAATTTTTTCTAGAATTTTTGGTTGGGCCAATTAGTACAGTTTATTAGTCAAAGTCTCCCATGTTACAGGGATCGACTACCCTGACCTTTGCGCATTACGACTTGGATATCTCCTTGTACAGGGCTCCAATACTGATACCGTTTGTTTCTAATGAAACTAGACTCAAAGGGGAATCCAAAAATATAAGGCATGACTTCTAATTATCTCTGGATAATTTATGGTGAATTATCAAAGTCGAAACAGGAGATCCAGAAACCGTTCTGGCCCTGTTTCACGAGAACTTTAATATCTCTTAATATACTGTCCATATGATTTTTTCGTTACTTTCATATGAAAATAGATTCATCAAGGTTCGATTACACAATTTATTCACTATTTAACTCCATTCCTACAAATTTTTGTGATTTTTCAAATCCACACCACTGCTGCTGTCAGCATCTGTTTTCAAGGTAAACTTTACCTGTTCCGTGGTTACCATGGACCAACTAGGGATTCGTCATACATGGGTCCACATATGATCATATTTAGCCATTCCAATGGCTGATCACTTGCCCAACACTTCCATTCCAAACCATAGTCACATCATGAAACCATATAAACATACATAAACACAAATGGTCTAATGCCATACTCCACTTCTACAAGCCATTTTCGCATGGCTGTACACACGTACATCACAAAAAGTACTTAAAACAACAAGGGGTAGTCCTATACATGCCATATCCAGAGTTCAACAAAAAGAGTACCAAAAGAGCTTTGATAGTGTGGATGACTTCGACTTCGTTGATCCCGAATCCGATAGCTAACGAACAAAATCTATAAAACAGAGAGCCAAAGCAACCGGGTAAGCAATTTAAGCTTAGTAAGTTTCAAGTAATGAAATCGGCTTTGACTAAAGTATTACATTCACATAGCTAACTGAATCACTTTATTGATACACATTCTCATAATCATACTTACTTCACACTTCATCAACATATATACACACAAGGTATCAACCTTTCTAAAAGCAGAAAGTTCGTTAGCCGATTGCACGAGTACTATTTAAAACGAATCGACTTTTCCGAAGCACATGCAAACATACCTTATCGTTCGGGTTAGTCGAGCGTATTAATTGAATTAGTTACAGCACAAAACGCTCACATTCAAACCCAAGTCTCTTCGAAATTTAGCCGGATATAACCACAAGCACAATTGCCTTCGGGTCTTAACCCGGGTATAGCAACTCGCACGAATGCCTTCGGGTCTTAGCCCGGATATATCAACTTGCATAATTGCCTTCGGGTCTTAGCCCGGATATATCAACTCGCAAAAATGCCTTCGGGTTTTAGCCCGGATATATCAACTCGCACAAATGCCTTCGGGTCTTAGCCCGGATATATCAACTCGCACAAATGCCTTCGGGTCTTAGCCCGGATATATCAACTCGCACAAATGCCTTCGGGTCTTAGCCCGGATATATCAAATGCTCATGCACACATATATCTATAATCTTAACACATCCATATCTTATTTTCGTTACTAAGGCTCAAACACAAATCATTTATTAAACCTTTCAAATTTCGGCTCAATAGCCACTCACAAAGAGCATGATTTCGATTGGCTTTATAACTTAGTCTCTATGCACATTCGACTATCCGTCATAGTATGACTAATCATTTCAATATAATTCAAGTAGGGTCATTCCTCGAAGACTTACCTCGGATACTTTGAATAGTTGTGGATAGACTACTCGATCACTTTTTCCTTTCCTTTATCAGATTTTGACCCTCTTGGCTCTTGAGCTTGATTCAACAAGTAGATTTTATTAAATAACTTATCAATTTAGCGATTCGATTTAATACATGTATACCATACAACTAAGTACAAAAGATGTTATTAACTAGATATTAAACATCAAACATATGCTCTACTCATGTACCAACGAACATGATACTAGCTCAATACCATGCATAATCGAATTTATTTAGCATCATTTAGTTTTATATAAATACACATATCATCCCAACTCGACACAAGAGTCAAATTCATCACTCAAACATTCACACCAATCTATTTGAATATCTTGGCCGAAACCCTCAATTGGCTAACATAGCCTTAATATTTCAATATAAACATGTATACATCAAAGGCAATTTAAAACACTTAGCCCTTATACTCAATAATGAAACCAACCCGTATACCTAGTTATTTAACACATCACCTCCAAATGCATGTATTAACTAACATATATCCAATCCACATGCCAAGTTACCATGAATAAATTAAACTTATATATATATAGATAACCTTTCATACCCTTGTATCTAGTGTCATGAGAATAGCCAAATGTCCAAATTAACCAAGCTTAAAGATTTAACCTTCAACACTTTAATGATCCACAACCTATTCTTCAAGGCTTCAATTATAAAGTAATTAGCATTTATACTCTTGTGCCGAATTAGCTAACACTTATAGTCCATAGCCGAACCTCTTGATGATTAAGCCTCCAATTATTCATTTCAATTACCCTTACATTTTTACTTATCAAAGCCGAAACCCATACATGACATTACTCATATCATTCAAACTCACCTTCTAAAAAAAATCATGAACAATGCCGAATCCTTAAGTGTTCAAACCCCTAATTTACTCAACACATTCTTCATCAAAACTTAAAGGAAATAATCAAATTCCTTCTTTAATAACCATAGCCGAATGCTCCATCCATCCATCAAAAATTCCAAGTTTTCAAATGGGCTAATATGGAGCTAGCTAAATGACTTAAACTAAGCTTAAAATTTCAAAACTAACAAAATTTTACTAACCTTCTCAAGCTTCAAGTGACCGAATGCTACCCTCCTATCTTCCTCTCTACAATCGGCCAAGAAGAACAAGGTGATAACCTCCCTCTTTCTTTTTTTTTCTTTTAGTATCCTTAGTATTTCTTTTATTATTTCTTTTCTTTTACTTAAAATAATGACCACTTCATGGAAATTTACCACATAGTCTAATATATGCTCCATCATGGCCGGCCACTATGCACACAAAAGGAGTATTTGACATGCAAAGCCAATATTTTCACTACATGCTTAAATAGGTCCTTATAAATTAACCTATCGCATTTCAAAAGTGTCACACATAAGTCCTATTAACTAGGTTCACATGCAATCGACTAAATCGAAGTTTAAAACTTTCACACATTCATATTCACATATTCTAGACAATAATTATCACATCCAAATACTTCAGTGACTCGGCTTAGCGGTCCCGAAACCACTTCCCGACTAGGGTCAATTTAGGGCTGTCACACAATGTGACAAAACATGTAACTCTAGCACGATCTATAATTGACTCTCGATTTTCAATATTAAACATGTTAGCTCACTAAGTTACAAAGTAAACAAACTCAAAAATGTTAAGCATATTATCCCATCTAAACAAGTACACAAATATACATTTATGTTCGAATAATATAAGTGGTTAGAGATGTCAATATTTAGTTTAATTTTCATCCATTGAGTCATATCACTCATGTCACATAGAACTTTTCAGCTTGTAACGTTCTAGGACTTAGGTTGGTTCAGAATTAAAGAATTGACTCTTCAAAATGGTTTAAGCACAAAAATAGATTGGTACATTATATTTACCCCAATTATATCACTTAGCTCGCCACCTTATATCCACTTTACTCGCCTTCCTTTCCTCTCTATTTCCTAAGGTATAGTATAGTATTTTTTAGTACAACCATCTTAGCAAGTTTTTTGTGCAAAAATGAGTATTTTTCTTTCTTTTTTATTTTTTTCTTTTTCTACTCACTTTACGTTTATTTGTTCGAGATTTTCTCCCTTGGCTTTTAGCCTTCACAAAATTTTTCTTCACTTAATCTTTTTCCATTAAAACACAACTTTGCTAGATTCTTATACTCAATATACTATACTATCACTTAGTTTTCACTCTCAATTATTTTCATTTTGAAACCTCCATGATGTATCTACCTAACCATCAATTTTAATGGTCTGATGTCTAAGTTCGTGTTGGGACCAAAAAGAAAAATGATCAATTGGTTATGCATTAGGTTCATGGTTTCATTCAAGGTTCATCAAGAAAATGGAATTAGGCTTAAAATTAGGTACTAGGGAATTTACACATAGGGTCAGAATTTTGGAACTAGTGGTGACCAAAGAATCTTTTAGGACATCCCTAAGTGTCTCAATTCATGGAATTAATTAACGAAATCTTAACAATCTAACAACTTATAATTCAAACAAACATATATGTTTTTCATGCATTTATTTGCCATTTGGTACACTTAACATGCTTTTACCTATTTCCAATGTAACAAAGTGAACTAATTAGTCTAATAATAAGCAACCTAAAATCGATTACTATCGAATTAAATTTACAATTTAAACACAAAACCCTATTTACATGCTCTTAGCCAATCACTTGTATTTCTACAAGCTCGCGTACAAACAAGCACACAAAATTAAAATTAACTACTAAAACAATTAAAAATAAGTAACAAAACTTTAAAATTTTTGAAAAAATTTGAAAAATTCTATGTTACCCCCATACTTTATTTGGCACATTGTCCCTAATGTGCACCAAAAATAAATAAAGAACGAAATTACCCATTTTGGCATGATAGTTCCACGAACAATGCTGGGTAGTCTTGTCCTCCCCGGTTTAGCTTTAAAAATTTTGAGTCGTCCAAAATATAGGGTTCCTACACAAAAAAAAAACAATTTTTTTAAAATATTAAATAAAATAAATAAGATAAACAAACTAAAAATTAAATCATATGTACTTCCCCCACACTATAGAACATACATAACCTTCGATGTAGAAGAAGTAAACTGCAAACAAGAAAACTTCCCTGAAAAGGCAGAATTCTATTTGTTATATCGACATCGAGATTTGTGTGCTCCAAGCGGATGAAAAAGTACCTACAAGAAAAAAAAATGTGAAATCCAAACAAAATATAAAATTAAACAAAATAAATAAATAAAAACTAAAGTTGAAGAGTTTGTGGGGAGCAGAGAACGACAGAGATGAAAAACGAAAACATCGCTCAAAGCAGCTAAATGGTGTTAGAAAATTGTAGAATTCAGATATCGTGTCGCAACACACACCCTTTTTGTCGCAACATAAAGCCCTAAGTTTCTAGATTTTTTTTATTCGAAATAGCATGTTGCAACACAGCCTATGCATGTTGTGACATGATCCCTAAATTTTCAATAATTTTGCTTCAAAGTCCTATGTCGCAACACAGGGGATCTATGCCATGACAAAGATTGGGACTCTTAAAAACTATTTTATGATGAACTATTTTTTAGCCTCTCCGCGTGAAGTTTAAATTTCTTCATCTCTTTTATTCATCCACTTCATGAGTTCAACTACCACTGAAAAATAAAACACATAATTAAATACTAAAATAAAAAATAAATCAATGAAAATAAAATTTAAAATTAAACAAAAATTAAAAGAAAATCCCTTTTTTGGAGTTGGGACGATTTGTATCGCCACCAAAGAACTTCCAACTAGTCCTCAACACTTTGAACCATCATTTGTTTTTCCATCAAAAGATGTGAACTAGCACCTTTGGTCGATTCCAATTATGTGGCCTTATTTTTTACGGGGTGACGTCCACATTAGAAGCCATTTAACGCCAAATTCGAGCCAACCCCAAATGGTTTTCCAAGGTATTATTACCTTGAGCATTTCACCTCAATTTCACACGAGGATCTATCAACCAGAGTTTTTTCGTAATTATCGAACGAGAATGAGAAGAACTCGTTGACTTGTTCAGCTGGCGTTTCCTCTAATATGGTCAGCTCATTGACACCTTCACTTAAAATCGGTTTAAGCTCCAAGTTAGTGGTAAATGTTAAATCTACTTCTACATTTACTATTACATCTATGACTAAATTAATTGGCTTGGAGACTTCTTCGGTCATATTCAATTCTTTCTTGTCTCTGATTCCAAAAAATCTTTTTGACTCTCGTAATCTAATTCTAGATGGTCGATGGTGATACTGTAGGCCTTATAAGCAAATTTTGAGGCATATGTATGACTTCTTCCAATGGGGTCTCTACTTCTGCTTGCCTTCGGAGCAATTCCTCTGACTGGTCCACCTGTTTTTTAATTCTTTCTAGGTTAGTTTAGAATGCATTCGATTCAAGAGGGAATATGGATGGATCTTCTCCACACCTTCGATCATGACTCTGCTAGTCCGTTGAATCTCTATTTTTCTAACATGATCTTTGATTGCTCTACCCCACACCCATGCCCTACGCCGGGACAGAATATGAGGTATTACTAAACTTAAACACATGCATTCAAACATTTTCGAGTCACTAAGACTTGATCAAATTTAAAACTTTTCGAACTTTATTTAAACTCCTTAATATAGGCCTACGAGGCCTCAAACATTCATTGTAAGCCATTCGGAACCAACTCAGGTCCTTAAACTGACTTAATAAAGATGACCCTTGAAACAGGGCACACGCCCGTGTGGAAGGGCAACACACCCGTGTGGCTATTATGACATGGCTATGCTAATGGCCTAGTGGTTCACACGGCCTAAGCACAAGGGGACATGCCCATGCCCTAAGCTCGTGTGAATTAAATTCTAAATTCGAACCTACAAAGGTTTTCACACGGCCTGACACTCTCCCATGTCTATGGCCCGTGTCCCTCACACGACCATGACATGCCCGTGTCCTAACCCTTGTCTAAAAACCTTGACATTCTGTTTTTGACATCAGCATCGAGTGAGAAGCACATGTCCAAGGCACACGCCCGTGGCCAAAGGCTGTGTCCTCCACACGGCCGTGCCTCTGCCCGTGTGTTAACTACCATGCATTCTGACTTGCAAATTTCACGTGCAGGGGACACACGGCTAAATAGCAAGCCCATAGGGTTGACCGTGTGTTATACATGGCCTAGACACACGCCTGTGTGTCTACCCGAGTGGACAATATAAGGCTATCTACTAAGCCTTTGCCGTCCTAAAACACTCTCTAACATCAACCAACAAATCAAAGTCTAACTTAAAACAATTTCTCAACCAAACAACTATAGCTAAGGCCTATATACATTTCATATGTTTAACCATGCCAAAAATTCACATTCATGAAAGCCTATCTTGCATTCATATATAAACTTTCAATATTAGCCATTTTCCATGGCCTTATACAAAATGAATCAAATGCTAAAGTAAGCCAACACATTTAGCCAATTAGCAATAACACAAAACTCAAAATTCAGGGTCCTATACATGCCATAATCAAAATAAAAGATCTAACTATACCAAGTACTTTAGATGATAGTGTGACTGGCTTCTCCGACGAAGCGATGGTCCTCGAGCTACTATGGAGGCACTATAAGAAAATGGAAAAGAAAATAGAGTAAGCATAAATCTTAGTAAGTTGCATGAAAATAAACGATAACTACTTATCATAAATCAATATACTCATAACCTTTCATAGTTTATTCAAGAATACCACAAATAAAAGTAAGTACAACTTACTCATCACCATCCAATACAACTCATATTGCATACATTGAGCCCATATCTCATACATTTCAAGTAGGTACCTGTACCACTCATCACATAATCATGACTTTTCTCATTTCAATATAAATCATAAACGTTTTGTTGAACCATTTGGAATACTACCAGATACTCAATAGCCCTAACATGGGTTAAGATGTCGACGCCGTGTCTCAGACATGGTCTTACACTGGCTTTCATATAGCAAGGCCAATGCCATGTCCCAAGACAGGTCTTACACTGGCTCTCATCTATTGGTGTCGATGCCATGTCCCAGACAGGTCTTAAACTGACACACCACAAGCTGACGCCATGTGCCAGATAGGTCTTACTTTGGCTTGTATATCGCGAGGCCGATGCATGTCCCAGACATGTCTTACACTAGCTCTCGTCTCAATGCCGATGCATGTCCCAGACATGTCTTACACTGGCTCTCATGCTATGTCTGATGCATGTCCTAGACATGTCTTACACTAGCACACATATCACCCATTATCACAGTACAAATATCCAAGTCTATTCCAAAAGTTCAACTCTTTACTACGTGAATTTCTCAACATGTATTCTCATATTCCAAAATCAAGACAATTTATGTCATATCAACTCAGCTACACATCATAAATATATAGTTGCATTATTAACATACAACTTACCTCGGTATTCAAAATATGGTGACTATTTCAGCTTAGTCCGCTAGCTTTGCTTTTCCCCGGTCTAGGCCCGGATTTTATAATTCTTGATCTAAAATGATAAAAATTCACAAGTTTAAATCAATTTATCGATCTAGGTACTCAAAAATTTATAATTGGGCAAAATGACTATTTTGCCCCTAGTCTTTCACAAAATGACCATTTTACCCCTAGACCTGAAAATTGATTTTTATCGAATTTCCTTATTAGCCAAGCCTAACCGACCATTTATCTCTCTTATGACAACCCCAAATTTCCAATATTTCACAATATTACTATCTATTTTGCAAACTTTACAAAATGGTCCTATTAGGTTTTCCATGAGACGTCCCTTCACAAAAGTTGTTTGTTTCACAACCATTATTCATTTTGTTCCATAAAATTTTAGAAAACAACATGAACACTCTCATGGAAAAACCCTAGACTTTCAATCATTTAACAAAATAGTCCCCTTGTTAGAAAGCTCACGCTACAAGGGTTCAAAAAATATAAAAATTTTCAAGAAAAGCCTTTAAAGTCACTTACTTGCAAGAGTCGAGAAAGGATGAAATTTTTGAAGCTCAAAAACCCCTAAAATTGCTGAATTTTCAGTGGAGAAGGAGATAGGGAAAAATATGATATCTTTTCTCTTTATTTATTTTTATTTTAGTCAATTTAGTTACCAAACCACTAAATTTTGACTTTTTTGACCATCTTTGTCTCCTATGGCCAGCCATGACTCTTTAAAGGGTCTAATTGCCCTTTAAATACCCCCAATTTAGGTTCTCTAGCTATTTGACACCCTTAGCTATCAAAATAGAACTTTTGCACTTTATGCGATTTAGTCTTTTTTCGCAATTAAGCTCACAAACGCTAAAATTAAATCATCAAAATTTTCATGCACCTTTATAAACATGCCATCACACATAAAATAATATAAAAATAATTTCCCCCACCTCGGATTAGTGGTCCCAAAACCACTATTCTGACTAGGCCTAAAATCAGGCTATTACAGCTTTTATGTTGCTCATACAAATACCAGTATACATCGTCATCCATTATTAACTCTAATTCTTGATGGAGTCAATGTCCAGGAATACTAGATTCTCCATCATAACTCCATTTTTTTGGTCAAACCTCCGTTCATCAAACTTGATGCTTTGTTAATGTTCCTATCCAATGATTTTGGACAATCTGGTTCAAGATGGCTAATTCAATACAAGGTTCTTCGCGATTGAAGTTAGGAACATCATGCACGACCTCATCCAATGAGAAAAATTTGTTCTCCTCGATCTCTTATTCTTCGTAAAATACAGACATTTCGCATTCCTCATCCCACTACTATTGCCATCAAACTCATAATCAACCTAATCCATGAGTAAATTAGTTAATCAACAAGGTAACTAAAAATAAAATAACTAAAAATAATTAAAAAATAAAGTTAATACACTATCTAACTCGTTCGTCTTTCAATTATATTATTTTACAAAGTAATTAATCTAATAATAGTTTTTACCGTCACAATTCCCGACAATGGTGCCAACAACTTGACTGCCTCCAAACTTGCGAATATTTAGAGTTAAAATCGTGTAAATATATATAAAAGTTAGGTGTGGTATCTGCAAATGAACAGGTCAAATTGTAATATAGGTTTGTGTTACAAGTATTCCAAGGTTCTGACCCAATGGATTGCAGGTTGGAGAAATTTATTATTAAATTAATTACAAAAAATAAGTAATAATCTAATTGGGTCACGAATTAGTAGTTTGAATCAAAATTAAAAGATTAAACAAACTAATTAAATTAAGTACCCTAAATTAACCTAATGGAATTTCCTATTCCTAGTGTCAACAATTCTAGCTCTTAGGCTCTAATCAATTAAATCCCTAATTATCAATTAAGTCATTAATTACCCTTAATTGAGTTGTTTACCACCCTTAGCTAAGAATACCCTCTCGGTCTCATCTTCAGTAAGGATTAACACCTAAGTCACCTTCTGAATCTCTTCCTAAGCATACGAATACCCTTTCGATCTCACCGCTTGGCACAAGTTATACTTGATAGGATACCTTTTCCGTCTCACCTGTCTCAATATTTTATTAGCGGCGTTACTCCCTAATATACTAAGTATTCTTGAATAAATACTCAATTTTAGATAAATAATTACTTAATTAATAAATCAATCCATAACCGAAACATGCAATATATAAAACAAGAACAATATTTTATTCCAATATTTATTCAAACATTAGTTGATCAGGCTAACGAAAGATAAATAACGTAATAAAAGAGTAAAGGAAAAGAGAATGCTCATTGATAAATAATTGAAGCGCGGTTCCAAAATAGTTTCAGCTTGCAATCGTTTTCGCAATCGTTTTCACATTGGAATAGAAAAGTTCCAACTAAGACTAACCCCCGTCTCAAGTGCTTATAAGGTGACTTATATAGGCTAAATGTTGCTTGGTGCCCACACAACCCTAGATAAACTTTAATTCTAATTAATACAATATACTATTAAATGCTTAGTGTCTAATTAAAGAAATAATCCAGAATTGTCATCTAAGGAAAACAATCGCATCTTTCTAAGAAATCATCGTAATGTCATGACATCAAGGTCCCACATCCTGACATCGGCCTTTTTTCGCCCCTAGATGCTTCAATGTTCGATGTTGCAACGCTGCATGTTGGTGTCACAACACTAGCATCGTCCTTTGTATTTTTGGGCCTAAATTGGCACCTTAAACACTCAAATAGCCTATTAGTCATTCTTGAGGCCTGATTGGCCTCATGGGTTATTAAAACACTAGAAAATGCGTAAAAATGCTTATTTTGCAATAAAATAGATCTGAGCTAATAAAACTGAAAATGCAATAAATAAATATAAAATGGCTAGAAAGCAAGTTCGTTAAGGGCCGAAAATACTCTAATTTGCCACAACGAATTGTGACAGATCAAACATCATCTAGATGGAATCATTTTTGGGTGAGTTGCAAGTTTCAATCATGGACAAGTCAACTCTTTAGTGTGATAGTTCTAGCACTGTGGCAGTTGTTGCTAATCTTATTCTCCATTCTAAGTTAAAACACGTTGAACTTAACTTCTTCTTCTTTTTTAGTCAGAGAGAAAGTTGTTGCTGGTCATGTAGTTCGATAGGTTCTAAGACATGATCAGGTTGCTATCATCTTTACAAAGCCCCTATCATCTCCTTCATTTACTCGTCTTTATTGCAAACTTGGTGTTGTTTCTTTAGTAGGGTTACAAGAAGTTAGTTGAAGTTAAAGTAGCTAAGTGAATGTTAGTGAATGTAACTAATAATTAGTTTTCGGTTAAGTTGTTAGTTTTTGGTAACAGGTTGTTAGCTTAACTTATCATTAATTAGTTGTTGTAACTAGTTAAAGAGTTAGTTAATCAGTTAGTATGTTAGTGTTATTCACTATACAACTCATTTGTATAAAATGGCTCATCTCAAATCCAGCAGTGATAAGAAAAGTGTTCAATGAAAACTGAGTTAAGAGAGTTTCCCTAGGTTTTAATTTCCATTGTACAATTAATAGTGTTGGCAACTTCATAGTTGGATTACCATAGTCCACTCATGTTGATTATTAGTTTATCAAGTTATTTAAATTATATTGTGTACATATCTGGCCTTTGTTTTCTTTTTCTTTTTTTCGATAGTCGCTTTTCTCATTTCTCACACATGCATACAAATCTATCATTTCTAATTGTATATTGTTGCTAGAATGCCTCTCCAACGCTAAGATGCATTGAACTTATCAGGAAGACATTGCATGTGTGAACCAGCTTTTGCTAAAATTATTTGGATGACTAGTGCTTGATTTTAATGTCTCTCAAGTATGGGAATTATTTTACTTATAATTATAAAAGGTGTATAATCCTCAAAGTTTCTTGAATTAAGAAATGATCTTTAGCATTTAAGCACTTGAATTTGTATTCCCTTATTCCCCTTACCTTGACGAATAAATGGTTTTTACATAAAATGTTATATGTTAGTGACCCTGAACTTCAAACCATCATGCAAATTAGGAGAATTTTATGGAGTGACAAGTGGCTTAGTAATTGAATCCTAATACATGTATTGGCAAGATCACATGACTCAACTCTCAAAGTGTTGATAGAAGGACACTTGTCCATGAAACACACATAATCTTACTTACTTGGAACGGGACTTTCTTGAAATCTTTTTAAGCTCTCTACATGTATAATCTTGTATGAACTCAACTCTTTCCCTCCAACCCTGTCTTCTTTCGACCTTCTTCTTTATATCAACATTTGTAAATCAATGCATAGGTATAAAATATCAAAGTGACACGATTGTTCGTTTTCATAAATACTAATGTATCATTAGAAGATAATATTTTATATAATATCATGAACCCTTAAATTTAACTTAATAAGAGCTAATGAGGCTTTGACATTATTGGTAAAAATTGAGGTGTTGGGTCATTGAGTACTACCATGCCCAATTGCCATGTGTGAGTCTTCATTCCACCATGTATGGGTTTTGTCCAATATATTCAAGTTGTTCGTTTGTTTATGCTTTGTGTTGGTTTGATTATACTTTGTAGTTGTTTGGACCTATATTTATAATTAGATTAGTATACTTATGATTGTAGTCTTTAAAAAAGTACTTACTTAATAAGAATAGCTAACTACAATTTCTTTTAGTTTTTTTTAAAAAAAAAAAACCTAACTACATCCCTTTTGAATAACAAATATTTACAACAACTTGTAATTTACCAGTAATTTAATATTGGTTAAAATATGTTCTATGTCCATGTATTTTTTGTACAATTGAAATTTAGTCTCTCAACTTTTTAAATTTCAAAATTCATGTCCAATTGTTAACACCGATTAAAATTTTTCTATTAAATTCATTGGTATGACATTCTGAAATAAAGAAAAAAAACTCACTTAGTAGTTATGTGATAGAAAAATGACACTATAATGAACCTAATGATTTTAATAAAAACTTTTGAATAATTCAGTGACCAAATTATAAATTTTTTAATTAAATGATCAAATAAAAATTTTATCCATAATTTAGTGAATAATACTGTAATTTAGTTAGAATAAATGTGTAAAGAATGTTTTAACCTTTAATATTAACCAAAAACATGAGGGGGAAGAAGGACAAGGTAACACATGTAAAAACAAAAGGAGTGTTGGGCCATTCTTCCTTCACGTGGACGATGTACTACGACGAGAAGTCATGTGCTTCATTTTTGGGGATTTCAAAAGGATAAGGTTACCCTCCATCTTTCTCCACAATAAAACCATTTAACTCCTAGACACTGATTGAAGATATGGATATGGGTTTCGACTTTCAATTCATTAATAACTATACAAGGTCTGTAATTTTCTTTTATATAGACAGGGTTCGTAATCTATATACTCAATCAAATTCGTCGGCATTAACAAACAATTCAAAAATCACTTATGAAAAAAATATTTAGTACTCAAGATTTTAGACTACATAAACTATAATAAAATAATTAGTATATCTATCAAATATTAATCCTAAATATTATTATAATAATTGATGTTTTCATATTTTTATATAAAATATTTAAATAAAACAGTTACATTTTTTTTTGTTTAAAATAAATCAAACATCTAATAATTCAACAGAAATTAATAAATATTTGTACCTAAAATTTTCATTACTTCACTTATAGTCTAATTGATAAAAATAACTGAAAACACAATCACCACGAGAATATTTTTATTTTTATATATTTCATATAAAATTAATAAAAAATTATATAATAAGATTTGAATAAAAAACCAATATTTTTTTAAAAAAAAGCCGAATTGATAGTCTAAATGATCAGACGAGTAGTTCGTTCGTCTAATTGATTCGTCAGTCTAATCAATTTAATTGATTCAATTAAAAAATTAATAAAACTAAAAATAAACAAATTTGATTTAATGGATTCAACTAATCCTTATTAGTTCCCAAATCAATTAATTCAAAATCTCTTTCCGAATCGATATTCTGATCAATCTGATCAACTCATTGAATTCGACTCAAACAATATTATTGATTACATAATATTTAACTTTTAAAATTTACTATTTCAACAAAACACTTATTTAATTTTTACCTACACTTTCAATAAATATATTTTTACAAAATTATTTCCATTTACGTCACATATGTACCAATTAATAAAACATATATAATTTTTTGTATTTTTTAATCGTGCTAAATAACAGTAAAATATTAGGAAGATTAAGGCCAAACATGTCCAAAAGAAAATTTAATAAAATAATCCATCTCGAAAAATGTAGCCACGTGATATGAATAACAGTTCCTCAAGTAGCAAGTTTGAAGTAGGGAGCGGGTTATCTGCACTGCACCACGTTTCGAACAGCCCAACAAGAAAAATCACCCCAACCCATCAGATCCCAAACAGCGGTTCGGTTCCTCCCTTGGAATGGAACACTTCTAGATCTACTCCTTGGAACAAGTTATGAAAATGGCTATATCTCTTGTACTGAGTCGACTCATTCTCTTCCTCACTCTCACCTACTTTGCAGCCGTCTCATCATCTACTACGACCTCAACAACTCTAAAACGGCACTCTGGGTTTCTCTACTCTAGAACCCGAGAAAAATGCACTCCTCAGTAAGCCCTTTCTCTCTCTTAAAACCATAAAGAATATCAATATGCTTATCTGTTTCGGTATTTCTCACAGTTACCCAGAAACCAAACAGTTTTTAAGAAAGTGTTTTCTTTTAATATTGTCTCGGTGAGTTATGGCACCGAGTTGAGTTGGGGGGATGCGAAATGTTGAGAGCTTTACTTATCCGCAGGTTCTGGAGCAGCAGGAGAGAGGCGTGGCCAAGGATGGTCCCACAGGGATCAACGGTATCGAACGTGTTCGGGTCGAGAGCGAGTGAGCGGTACAGATCGGATATGACATTGTTGGAATCAAGGGCTGTGAATGAAGAAGGGAACGTGTTCAATGAGCTGCTGAAGCAGGCGAGTGCTGCATTGCTGAACTCGTATGCGAGGAAAGGGTTCCCTTACTCGGCATGGGAAGTGAAGACTCTGATGATTCAAGGGTTGGTCTCGGAACATGCCGCAGCACGCCTAACCAGACGCTTTTTCGTTGCCAATGATGCTTGTATTTAGTAGTATTCGGGTTGATACTAGCTTAAAAGGCGATAGGAGAAGCTAGTTTTGCTTGAAGCACTACGACTCTGTTCTTTTTATTTTTAGTTTGTCAATTTGGTAGATTATCGCAAATTAAATGTGAATTCGATGAAAGATATTTCTCATTGGTCCTTTTAGGTGCTCATGCATGTCGAGGTATTGAAGGATTATTGGGAACTTAATAATACTGGTGTACTGTGTTGATTCTTCCAGCTTCCCTTGACCCAAAATCAGCTTTATTCTTCATGTTTTTGCTTAAATCTCATGGTGCATATGGTTTCTTCTAATACATTTTTCTTCATTTCGTATTGCAACCAGTGAGGGGCCTGGCAGGGTCCTAGTAATCTCCTGGAGCCGGCATTGCTGTGCTCACTGGGACTGCGAGTAGAGAGAGTGGAAATGGCGAGAGCTATTGTTTGGTAGTAGCAGAAATGTTCAAGGGAAATTGGGGGGAGGGCTGATGACGGGATTTGGGCCATTAAGGCCCCCTTATTAGTGTCGAAAAATTAGATGATGGCTGGTCGTTTACTCTTGTAAAGCCCGTCATGATGTTAACAAACAGTGCAGGATTGGACCTGTTGACGTAAAAAAATGGTATAACCCTAAAAGCCAAATTATTTCTCATGCTTTCATGCACATTTATGCAAGGAAATGCAAATTAAACCAGGTCTTGAAGAACCTATGCATTGTTAGCCTGTTCTCTTTTAAAGGAATCTTGAGGAATCCATGCACACAAAAGATTTGTTCCATGACCGAGTCATCTCATCAAATATAATTATAACTACAATACAAATGACAAGTAAATATATGTTGGATCAATTAGAAGTAGATTCAACTCCATACAAAGTACAACGGATTGAAAATGTGAATATACCCAAGTAGGATCTATATATGGTGATATTTAGATCCAAAATAATTTGGGAAAAAACTCACACATAACGTTCATACATTGTAAGACTAGCATGTAAGACTAGAAATTAGGCATTCAAGATCTCAAAACTAAGTTTTTGCTTATACAATCAGTGTCTCATTAGTATATTGCTTTGATTTTAAATCCATATCAAGGCATCCAAATAGACCCACTTTATTAACTTTCAAGCAAGCATGTAGTAGGCCATTTTGGTTTGTTGTACTCATAAACCAAACCCTTACAGGTTTCCCACTTTTCCCGAAGTGATGAATGCGAAGATCATATGCATCTTTTGTGCAGGCAGCATTAGGGAATGACTGCTGAAAAGAGAAAAAAAAGGAAACTATATTGCTCGGTGTGACTTTGAATTACAGCTTAGTTGTTATATTGCCGTAAAAAACGAAATTTAATCAGCTGAACAATTAAGTTTTGTTATTTTTGTTATGTCATCTTCTAACTTCCTACAACTTTTATGTTATTTTTGGGTGAGAGTTTTGTACAGGTTTTTCTTGTGTTGCTTCTTTCATTTGTTTTCATGTTTGTTTTAGATTCATATACTTTCTGAAACTTCCCCGGCTATAGAATCTAACACACTCCATTTTCCAAGCGCAACAAAAGTGGCATGAAAGAAACTTCAAAACTTGGTCTTATATGGTTAAGCATAAAGAAAATATGCTCTTCAACATTTATCAGCAATGGCGAGTGATCATTGGCTGTTGCAATAGTTTCATAATAACCGAAAAAGTGGGGAAACTGCAAAGGCAAGATAACCTATATGTGTTGCGTGGGAAAGGTCCTCGTGTAAAAGAATAGATAGAAATATAATTAAGCCTGAAAAAGGCCTAGAAATTATTTGAAGATGACATCAAAAAAGTAGAACAAAACATAAAGATTAGAAACAATTAGGTTCACTCATTTTTATTGCCAATTTGATTTACTTGTTTTCTTATTCAAAAACCTCTCTATATTTACGATTTTGTTTGTTACTTGTATACTTTGTGCTGTAATTTCCGACAATTAATGAAGATGAAACATGATTTTTCGAATAAACCCAATTACTAATCCAAATATTCGATGACTTTCATTTACTCTTTTTCTTTTTTCCTTTTTTTTAAAAAAACTTCTCTCCTGTCTTGTCTTAGTACATAGATTTCGCATACTTCCACTGAACTTCAATTACAGTTTATTTCTTTTGCTATTAAATATAAGTACAATTTAAAATTTAAAATAGTATTTAAATTGCAAATGGTTAGTTGAAGGATAAAATGTGATTTCCAACTTGTCGGTTGCATTAGCTTAGTATCTAAGCTGCTTTATTAAGCTTAATCAAATAAACAAAGTTTACTTTACGGCCACCAATTTCCCACTATCTTATTAATATTTCTTGCGTCAAGCAAATAGCGTAATACCTAAGCGACTCCCATAAAGACACAGAGAGAATACGAATAAGAGCAGATATTCTAAGCTATCTGTTATCATTATAAATTTTTTTTTATAAAGAAGCAATTTTAACACCCTTTAGCGGATCTCTGCTCTCATCTTTCCATCTCTTTATTCATGTCTTGCTTCAGCATAAGGTTTCCTCCAGCCAAGAAGGCATGGAAAAGTTTTACTTCAAAACTTCAAACCAGACTACACAAGCTTCACAAATCCAAAGCTTTCAAAAAACCCAAGAATAATGGGAAGAAGCTACAAAAAGCTGCTTCCAAAACTACAAGGCCTTCATTGTTCTTAGGGCAACGCCTTCAGCTTAAGAGCAGCCGGCGACGTCATGCTCTTCCTTTTGGGTACCAACGGTACTACCTCTCCGTCAATAAAGCGGCGGCACCGGTTTACATAGATAAGCTGTTTAAAGATGCGCCGGTGAGTGGAGTGGTAGAGTATATTCATCAGCAGCCATTAGAGAAGAACAAGAAGAAACTCATTGATGAAGCTGCAGAGGCTGGAACAAGCAATGAAGGAGAAAAGCAGGGAGATGATAAGTTGGAGTCGGTAGGATTGCTATCGCCTATGCTGTACGGAATAGATGCAAGAGCTGAGGAATTCATTGCAAGTTTCCGAGCAGAAATGGAGCGTCAGGAAATTATAGCACGTAATTTGTAGCGCTTGTTAATTACCCCATTACTAGGTTTTATCTCAAATATTCATCGACTGAACTGTTAAGGGAAAAGATTATCAAATGAAGACAATTTAAATGGCTTAAATAAATTGATTAATGAATATACTGATTTTCAATAGATGAATGAAGACAGCTCAAATAATTTCTGATGTTGGTTTAATGTTCACTCATCGAGCATATGATCACATGAGAATAGGAATCCAATCAATTCTCCGATATGCTTTTATTAATGGTGAATAATTTGGAGCTTGCCTTAAAAATAAGTAAAGATTGGTAGTGCACAGCTTTCGGGTACCTTGTAGTGTGGTTTTAAATGGTGGCACTTCTTTCCGCACTTTGAAGACGGTTATGGAGACTTGGCAGTTTTGAAATGGTGAGTTATTATTATTATCCTTCGATATTGAGCTGGGAATTCGTGTTAAACTCTAATAAAAGCTTGTAAAATAAAGTGATAAATTATGATTAATTATCTATGGTCCTTAGACGATAATTATCCTTAAATAAATTTAAAGCAAGTTAAACATGAAAAGTTCCGGTCTATTAAGGTAATAGAGCTTGTAGAATAGATTGATATTCCATAGACACTCCTTTGGCTATTTCGATTGAATTATTTTTTAAAAAATAATATCAATTTATTTTGTTGATAATGATAAAAGATGAATATCAACAAATAAAGGAATAATTTGAAAGATTATCTAATTTATCATTTGCATATAACGCGGTCGGTTTTATCTAGTTGTAGACTATTTATTGTTGAAATTTTTTTTGATTTAGAATATGTTGAATACTGAAAAATTAATTTTTTTTAAATTAAAATTTTGTGTTATTTATAACATTAATTTTTTATCAATTTAGTTTGGGTTGAGCGAATTTGATTGTTTCCCGACTTTTTACCAACATAATTTTTCCTACTATTTTCAAACCCCAGACACTGAATACATGAACCAATAATTCAATAAAAATTGATTAATTTTCTAGTGGAGAAAATCAATTTTCTCTATAACATAAGAAACCAAAATTGAGTTTTGAGAAATTCAAATTTTATTTGGGAATCAATTTTACTAAATTTTGATAAAGTAATTACTCTCAAAAATGAAATATTTTGGTGTAGCTCATAGTCTCTATTTATAGAGAAAAAATTCTAGTTGAGAAGAAAAAGTAAATAATAATATTTAAATAGAAAATACACATATGTGGTGGGCGGCGACAACCCCCCAGGACTAGACTTTGTTGCCTATCACCCCCTAGATGTGCTATTGGGTCTGCCTAATGAATTATGTACAATTATATATATTATCTAAATTTTTAACCCACTCAAATAATTTATCTAACCCAATTTTCTATTCTCATGATATTATTTATTTTAATTAATTAATGGTAATTTTACCATACTAGAATCTATGAGTAAATAAATTTAATTGTCTCAATCAATAAAACTATAATGACTAATTAATTTAATATAAACTTTGAACTTCAATTATTTAATTACAATCAATTAAATAATAATTTGAAGAAATTAATTTAATCTCTAAGTCATCTCTTGCTGATAGCAAAAAAATGCATTCATAGCAAATAGTTATATATGTGATCTATTTCTTTAACTCATCGTTTTCATTTATTCAATGTATCAGTTCTAATGCAATCCGTAAAGGAATGTGTCAGGATAACTAAGAGACAGATTGAACATATATAATTAGGGTTCATATAATTTGTAATTAAGTTTCGGTTCTTCGCATAATAATTACAATATTATTTAGTCAATATACTAGCTTTCGACTCTATTACCAATTGAACTTAGGCTTTTGATACATCAATTATACTATTCCCGCATACATAGTTGTTGAGAAATTAATCGATGATGTGCAAGAATACACAATCGTCAACAAGTAATAAAGCAGTGAGTAAGAGTATTGTCTCCACAAAGACTGTATAGGCAGATATTGTAAAATTTCAATTGGCAAGTTGATGATTAAAAAATAGATAAAGGGTGAAGTACGAATTAACTAATTAACAAAAAAGAATGACTAAATATGCAAATAAAAATAAAAATGGAAATGTAAAATGGAGCAGCAAATCTCAAGGTTTAACAACTATGACATGAATGAGCTAGAATAATTACACTCCTCAATTTAAGTTATTCACAACAATGTTTAATAAATGTTCCAGAAAAGTCCATGGCAACTGAATTGTTTATTAACTTAGAATCTTTAGTCATAAGCTTCTGTATAAGTCCTATGTTTATCTATTAGTCACTATACATATATCTATGTCATATTTAACTAAATATTATATTATATAGCATCATTCCTTAAAAATTATGTGAAGTAATAGTGATATGTATATATTGAAACAATTTAATCACATTAATTTGTCCTAATTTCATATTAAATGATCAAACATGTACCATCCAAATATCGTGTCCACTAATTACTATCCGGTTCTGATTAAATAACTAGTTCAAATGCAATGAAACATTTATTATGCATGAGTAACATGTCTATAATTTTATTTGGATGAATAATCAGTTGAGGCACAGAACATTAAAAACATGTTATGAACAATATAAATCAAGAATGTGCAATCATTCTAGCATAAACAAGGCTAAGTCATCATTATTAAATCAAAAGCAATAGAATACATTGCAATCATGTTTTTCAACTTAGAACAAAAATAAATATTAAAGGAAAGAAAAAACTCCAAGTAGAATCTGGTGGTTCTCCGTGACCCTGCTTGTGGTTGGTTCCTCTTTTCTTCTCTTTTGCTTCGATGCAAATTACTACTTAGGTGGTTGGCCTTAAGAGCTTTATCACTCTAGAATTGCTTACTTAACTTTCTCTCAAATGTAGAGAGAATGCAAAAATAAAAATGAAGGATGCAAGGATGAAATGAATGAATGAGGGATGATGGATGACCAAGTGATAATTGAGTGAGAAAATTTTGGTTGTATTTATACTTGAAGGCTCTAACTGTCTCTTGCTAGTTTTAAAGAAGAAATCCCTTAATTTACTCCCTAGGATAGTCGACCTTTGTATTGTGGAGAATGTGGCAACATGTTTCGTTTTAAGGAAGGTATGTGGAGAATGAGTCTTTGGTACCATTTTACCCTTGAGTAGACGGTTGGGCTTCCCCAAGTGGACTTGCTGGGCCTTTTCGTTTGCTGAGCTATTTTCTTCTGGGTTGAATTGCCTCTTTGAAGCCCAAGTCAGTTGGACTAAGACACCCAAAAAGCTATAAATTTCATATTGAGTTCTCAAGAATATAAAAAGTACTAAATTTAGCATAAAATTAATTAAATTGACACACTTTCATATTATAATTTAAATTGGAGAGGCTACAAGATTGTCCAATCAAATTGAAAAATGCAGTTGACAATATGAGTCAAGCACATATAGTTTGACTCTTGTTATGGATTCATATGATATTCCACAAGCAGTCAAAGTGCTTGATAGCATGATAAAAGAAGTTTCAAAAGCTAGTCTGTTATACTTTTTCTCACTGAAATTATTACTCAATAAGGACAAGCGAATTATATTTTTATAAATTAATTCCAAGTTTAGAGCTTTGTGGCTTAAGACAAAAATGGAGGAGAGTTGAAAATTTTCTAGTCTTCTAGAGTCTTGAGATATCTACTATGTGACTAAACAACAATGCTAAACTAGTTTTATCAATAGTTGTTTATGTTTAGTTTTTGGATATTGAATTTATGTTTTACTTTTTTATGTGTAATCTAGTTTTATCAATAGTTGTTTATATTTGATTTTTGATATAAAATTTGTTCACATATGATGAGTATGGTTGACAATTCCAGCGGTGATGAAAGTGGTGATGAAAGGGAAAAGAAAGAGATTTTACAACACATGGAATGTTTTAACCGGTTATTTGTTGTTGCATCTTCTTTTGTGCAATTATATTATGAGAAGTATATATTGAAGTAACCATGCATGGATTCAAAACAATTAGGTGAGACATGGATTCGAGAGATCCTTGACAGTCATGAATCACGTTTTATGATTAATTTTAGTGTGTCAAAAATTGTATTCACAAGTTTGTTGAGATTTTTTGGGACAAGATACAATTTGTAAACTTCAAGACACATATCTTCTCATGAAATGTTGGGAATTTTTTTATACATCTTAGGCACCAATGCAAAAGTTTCCAAATGTCAAGAAAGATTTCAAAGGTCTGGAGCAACAATAAGTCGATACTTTGTAATTGTGCTTGAGAAAGTTTTAAAGATAGCCATTGATCTCATTGCACTAGATAATCATTTTTTTAGCTCAATACTCGAACAAATACGTAATTATTCTAAATATATGTTGCATTTTATGGTTGAAATTAAAAATTATATTATTATATTTTAAATTTTTTCAATTAAAAAAATGCATGAGACTAATATGATTAGCCGTTCAGGATTTCATAGGTGCAATTGATGGTATCTATATTGTCGATATTCTTCCACCAAATGAACAAATTCCCTACATTGGAAGAAAATGTGTCTTGACTCATAATGTTATGGTAGTATGTGATTTTAATATGTGTTTCACCTTTGTTATGACTGGATGGAAAGGATCTGCGCATGATAATAGAATATTTCTTGATGCAATTCAAGATCCAAAATACAAATTTTCACACCCACCAAATGGCAAGATACTTCATTTATTTCTTCTTCTTTTAAATAATAAAGTATAAGTTCTTTAAATGATTATTAAAAAAAATAACTCTTGAATTAATTGTTTGTCATATTATGACATGTAGGAAAATAATATCTTGTTGATTCTAGATATCCTCAAATAAAATATTATCTTGGACCATATGGAGGACATCGATATCATTTACCTGACTTTCATTGAGGTAGACCTATTTATGGTAAACAAGAGATATTCAATCATTCACATTCATCATTACGTAGTGTGATTGAATGAGCTTTTGGTGTTTTGAATAAAAAAATTGGTCATTTTAAGGGATATGCCAAGTTATAGTTTTGAAAAGCAAACGATGATAGTTGTTGCTACAATGGCGATAACACAAATTTATTCGAAAACATGTCTATCGAAATGATGCAGATTTTATGGAATACGAAAATATTAATAGAGCATATGAGAATATTATTGATCCAGAATATGTGTATGATGGAGAAAATGATGATGGTTGTAACATCCTGAAATAGGGCCTAAACGGAATAGTGGTTGCGAAACCACAAATACGAGGTAGAAAAATTTATTTTATTATTATTTTGAGGTTCATGGTATGATTGCATGATTGTGTGAAAATTTCGTGATGAAATTCTATGCATAAAGTGCTTAAGTTGAGGTTAGGGACTAAATCGAATAATTTGTAAAACTTGCATTCTAGAAGTTTTTAGTATGAAACTACTTTGGAATATTAATTAGGAGGGTTTAAATAAAAATTTGACCAATTTTAAGTTCATGGACAAAAATTAGGACATGGAAGGAATTTTTAAAAGTTTAGTAAGGAGGGGTAATTTGGTCATTTGGATATTAAATGAATTAAAAAGGGAAAAATAACACAAAAATGGTCATCTTCTCAATTAGTTTCTGCCGATTTTTGCTCTCCTCCATAGCTAGGGTTTCTTCAACTTTCAAGCTTCATAGTAAGTGATACCAAGCCCCGTTTTTAATGATCTTTACGTTTTTGGAGTCCCGGTAACTTGATTAAGCTTAGTCTAGCAATAATTCAACCTAGGGTTCATATTTGGAAAAATACCCATGGCTGAAATTTGTGTATTTTGGTGTTTTATGATAGAATATGAGGTTTTAAATTATGTTAAACAACTTATGCTGTTCGGTTTTAAGTGAAAACGAGTAAAAGGGCTTAAATTGGAAAAAAAATACCAATAGTCATAAGTATATGTTAGAGTGTGATTTTGATATTGCCATAGAAGGGAAAATGATCAGCATGTCATAAAACATAAGAAAATAGGATAAAGTTTAATTTACGAGCCTTGGGGCAAAAGTGCAAATATGTGAAAGTTTAGGGGTAAAAATATAATTTTTCAAAAGTTTGGGTCAAGGACTGTTTTAATAAATGTGAATATTAAATAAGTTAAATTTGCTATTATAGATCAAGAAGAACGAAATTCGGGAGTAGATCGGGGAGAAGAAAAAGTAAAGGACTAAATTGTAAAGTTTAGTCACATTTTGTATCAAGGTAAGTTACAGTAAATAAATGTAATATTCTTTTATTTTACATTATTATTGTCAATTTCCAGCATTTATATATTTATGTTATGAAAATATTTAAAGTTGAATTTAAGGTGAAGTGACAGAGGAAAAGTGTTAGAAAGCCCCGGTTGAACCCTAGGAATGTTAGGATATTAGGGTTGACAGGACAGAACAGAAATGAGCCATGTAAGTCCATATTAGAAATATAGCTTTGGAGACAGGATTGAGCCATGTAAGTCCATATTATATATGGCATTGGAGACAGGAATAATTCATGTAAGTCCATGTCAAAGACATGGCATTGGCAGGATATTGATAGACAGGAACGACCCTAGTATCCTTAGTATTCCGAGTGGTTCAACGGGTCAGGATACGAGTTAAATTACAGTGAATTAACAGCAAAGGAAAAGTAGATTATACTTATGAAAAAGGAAATGTCAGGTAAGAAAGAAGGTAAGGGAATAAAGAAGAAGATAGAAATTGAGAAGTAAAGAAATTTATGATGTTAGATGATATTATGCATAATTATCCATTATGTTGAATGTTGTGATTTATTTGCTTGTAAGCTTACTAAGCCTAGTGCTTAATCTCTTTATTTTCTTCTTCTTATAGTACTTATCTAGTCACTCGGGGATTGAAGGAAACGTCGGAGGCCGATCACACTATCAAAGAAATAACTCGGTATAACTAGACGTTTTGTTTTGGGTATGGCATGTATAGAAACTTAGCTACTTTTGGTATAATATGAACAATGAATGATGTGTAAATACTTGCTAGTGATTAGCTAATAAAATAGCCGATAATATACATGTTTATTAATATGTATGATTGAATGATGATTATCACATGAAAATTATGAAAAATGTGAAAGTAACCTAAAAACAGATTCAAGTAACAGAAATGACGTAACTTTGAAAAATCACTAAAAATTGTAGAAACATATTTTGAAGATGAATAATATATGAAATTAAATCTTATTATGTATATTTTCTTATGGAATAAGAAAAACAGGTAAAGGTATTATATTTTATGAGATATCTGAGTTTTAGTGAAACAGGGTCAGAGCGATTTCTGGATCCCCTATTTCAACTTTGGAAATTCACCATAAATTTTAAAAAACTAATTAGAAGGTGTAATTTATATGGTTAGAATCCTTGTTGAATCTAGTTTTGATAGAAATAAACGGCTTAGTCATATGAATTTTGTACAGGAAGAAAAATGGTTCGTAGTAAGAAGAGGTCAGTGCAGTCGAGTTTTGAAACAAGAGAAACTTTAACTAATAAACTGTACTAATTGGCCAAGTCAAAAATTCTAGAAAAAAATTAGTAGATATATATATGAGTCTAGTTTCAGAAAAATTTTCGGATCTTAATTTTGAGTTTTGAAACTCGAGAAATGAATTTTTAAGCAACCATGACGTAGAAAAACAGTTTATTCCAAAAATTAAAACAAGTGGTTTAGAGTTGTTTAAAAGGTAAGATAAGTTTAGTAACACCTCAAGCTTGACTCCGATGACGGTTTCGGGCGTGGAGGTGTTACAATGGTGATGATGGTTGTGGTGAATCAAACAATTCAAGTGGTTTTGAAATGGAATTAACAATAGATGTTATAGCTTCTGGTTTAATGAATTCCCTTTAAATTGCAAATACTAATGTAAAATTTTTAATATATATTTGGTATATAAATATCACCTCTTTTTGAAACTTTAATTCAAATACATATAATATTTTAATTTGTTAGGTTTATGTTTTTAATGTTATGTTAACATCTAATCTGGGTTATATATTCAAATTACATTTTAAAATAAAATAATACAAATATGTTAATATCTAATTACAAATATTTAATTGTTATATTTAAATATTTAAAAATATAATTTATATATTCTAATTAAATTTCATAAATAATAAATATTAATTGTTTAAAAATATTTAAAATTTATATTCCATATATTAAAATATTAACAAGAAGTTATAATAAATTATTTTTTATATTCTTACTAAAATATCATAATATTAACTAATTTGAACCTTATTTAAATTTAAATTTATTACTTTATAATATCATGTCTAAAATAAATATTATATTTCTAAAAAAAAATTTAATTAAATCTTAAACCAAATTTTTAAAAAATACTTTTTCACGGTATTTTTAAAAACACTTCAACTAATTTCAGATGCTAAAGTCATTTGGTTTAATCGGCATTTCTGCAAGATGTTGGGTTGATTAAAGTGATTTTCACATTTATATCATGCTCAAACGATTTTCAGCAAAAAAAAATTTTTTTATCGTATAATCATTTAACTTTTAAGCTACAACGTTGATGAAACCGCCCAAAGAGTTGAATTCGTTCGTTTGTTCATTATAATTAAAGCTTCAAACGTACTGCCCAATTCTTTCAGCATATCAGACTGATGTATTAATATGTGATGGATATATTTAGATTCCAATACGACTAATCTTCTTTTAAAAATAAAATAATAATAAAATGATCCTACTCATTAATTCATTTCATTCGAATTGTAAAAAAAAAACAATTGAGTAATTCATTTATTTTTATTTTATTATTAATTTACAAAATAAGAATAATAAAGAAAGAATGGTTAAGTATTTGTATTATTCTTTTCTTGCATAATGCATTATTAATTTACATTTATATATTTATTTTAAAATTACATTAATATATTAAATTTTATTCTATCTTAATAAAAATATATTTATTTGTATTGAACTATTAAGTAATTTCATACATTCTTAATTCTTTTTATATTTAAGATACATTTAAATAGGTGAGTATTTGGTATATTAATAATATTTTTTTTATTTCATAAAGAAAATTTAAAATTTTGACCTGTGTTTTTTTTAAATATCTATTTTTTAAAATATTTTATTATACTATTATATGACACTTTTTAATTACTTAAATTCCACTGACGGTGTATTAAATATTTCCCCTTAAATATTATTATATGTTAAGCACTATAGCTGTGTATATAAATGAAGTCTATTTCATTATTATGCTAATGCATGACTATAAATAAAAGAAATAATGATAACTTTAACTCTCAATATTTACATTTTTTGGTCAATTTGACCTTTAATATTTCAAAAAGAGTTTAATCACTTTTCATTAATGGAAATGTTGACTAAAATCATTAATTTTTTTAACAATGTTGGTATTGGAAATTGTGTGGCAACTTACATATACTTCAAATATTCAAAAATAGATGATTAAAAAAATATATAAAAAGTTCATATTTTTTAAAAGAAAGATAAAGTACATATAAATTGTTATGCGAGCGGATATATTTAAAAATTTAACATTTTAGTCAGTAGTTTCATTAAAAAACATCATTCCAACATTTTTTAAAAGATTATAAGTCAAATTTAACTAAAAAATTTAAAACCAAATTTACAAAAACTGTAAATGATAAAGGTTAAATATATTAATATGCCTAAATAAAATTTATGTTAATTAACTTGAAAACATATAAATTATTTTCGAAATATTTATTCGATTGTAAAATATCATATCTCTTATTTATATATATAAACATCATAAGTTTACATATTAAATTAATGAGAATAAATATATACGAACTAAAAATTTTAATAATAAAAATATATAAAATTAATCATACATTTATAATCTTAGATACTTTTGAATGATTTATTTTCTACATGCTGAAGAGATGCAACATCTCATTTAGTACCTAAAAAATAACTTAAAAGGAAGATGTGACCAAATAAAAACAAATTTAAAACATACATAATCAACCTATTTATAGTTGAATTGAATAAACTTTTTAAAATAAATTCAAAACATATTTAATTACTTAATTTTGGATTATAAAAGTAGATATATATATATATTTTGATTTATAATTATTTTTTATTTAAATAAAATATTTTAAATATTTAATTATTGTATAAAAATATTTATAATAATTGTTATATTCAATTTTTTAGGATACTATTATTTCAGATAATATAAATATATAATAATTATTTTTATTTTAAAATAAGAATAGAAGGACAGATAAATCATCTAATTTAGAAACACTTCTTTTATAAAAGTACTAATTGATTTTTTTAAAATTATGTTAAAATAAAAAAAATTAAAATAAATACTAATATAGATCATAGATAAACTAAAATTTAAATAAATTTTTATTTAAGTTAAATCAAATGAATAAATTATCAAATTAAATTTGTATTTTGTTAATTAAATACATATGTAATTTTAAATTTTATGACTATCTAATTAAATATTTACCTAGTTTATTTTAAAGAAAACATTACCCATCTAATCTATTTCAATTTATTTACATTAAAAAAATTCGTTTAACTATTTATTTTAAACAAAATATTATCTATATAATTTAACTCAATGATGTGTCAATACATACTAATTTGTTTTTTAAAATATTTGTGTAGCTTATTATAAAGTATAATTTCAAATTTAAACCTTAATTTTATATCTTTTTGTTAAATTTGGCCTTCATTTTTTTAGCTAAATTTCATCATAACTTTTCAAAAAGAGTTAAATAACTTTTTAATTGAAATATTAACTAAAATATTAATATTTCAACTATGTTGAGATGATAACTTGCGTGGCAATCCAAGCACAATTCATATTGACGTGACACTATTTATCTTATATGTTATAAAGAATTTAAAAATAAAAAATAACAAAATTGGAAAAAATTCTAACAAATATTAGCATGGAATATATGTAAATTGTTATGCAGTATGCAATTAATTTAAAATTGTAGTCAATATTTCTATTAAAAGAATAATACTTTGACTCATTTCGAAAGATCGATGGTCAAATTAAATAGATTAAGGATCAAATTTAACTAAAATAAATAATGGTAATAATTACTCAACTATGAATAAATTTTTGTTTTGGTAAATTAACTATAAAAACAACCACCATTTGTTGACTAATGTCAAAATTTTTTTGTCACTTTATGGTTAAATTTGGAGGATTTTTTTAATTGGTTTAATAATAAAACCAGTCCTCAACTCTTTATATTTTTACCAGTTTGACCCTAAACTTTCATAACAAATAATAAAACATTTAAAAATTTAACAAATATACATAAACATTTCTATTCTCAACCATTAAAATTTTCAACAAAATTTCTTAGCAAAATTTTCCAAGAACATTTTCTATAGTAAACACATTTGTTTAAATGTATGTCATTTGGATTCAATCCTGAACAATTTTACCCAATTACACCTGTTAGAATTGTGTGACCCAAATTCTAAGAGATTGCTTGCAAGTCAAGTTAAACAAAAATATATTTTCTTTCTAGAAGATTTAGTATTTATTAGTATAATATATTTAGCATTTATTAGTATAGTTTATTTGACTTACTAATTTAGCCTATAAATAGGCTCCTTTACAATCTTAGAATTGAGAGACACCCATTAGATTAGAACTCATAATACATTCAGAGAATTTTGTGTTTACGTTTGAGGGTTCTTTGTTTTTCGGGTTTTCGGGGTTTAGTTTTTATCTCCATCTTTTGTACTCTTCATTCTTTTGCCATTATAGTAAAATTATCTTTGCCCGTGGTTTTTTATCCTCTTTTGAGGGGTTTTTCCACGTTAAATTTGTGTGTTCATCTTCTCAATTTCTTCTACTATTTTTACTTGTTCGTTGCTTATTCGGGACGATCCTAACAAGTGGTATCAGAGCTAGTTTAACTTTCATAGATCAGCCCGGTCAGAGATGGCAGCAACAAGGTTTGAAATTGAGAAGTTCGATGGTGAGACAAATTTCAATCTGTGGCAAGTTCGGATGATGGCAATTCTAGTTCAAAATGGCTTGAAAAAGGTTGTTACAGGGAAAAAGCCTGAGAATCTAAATCAAACAGAATGGGAAGAGCTTGATGAAAAGGCCTTGTCTGCAATCCAGTTGTGCCTCGCGAATACAGTATTGCAGGAGGTATTGATGGAGAAGACCTCATTCGCCTTGTGGAAAAGGTTAGAAACTCTTTATGCGACTAAGTCTCTGGCTAACCGTTTAGTGTTGAAACAATGTCTATTTACGTTTCGCATGAACGAAAGTGAGCTTCTTAAAGATCACATCAGTCAATTCATTACTCTTTTAAATGATTTAAAGAACGTTGAGGTTCATATTGACGATGAAGATCAAGCTATGCTATTATTGTGCTCTTTACCCTCTTCATACAAGTCTTTCAGGGAGACCCTGATTTATGGCAGAGACAAACTCTTGTTCGAAGATGTGAAGGGTCATTTGTTGAGTAGAGACAAACTCGACAATGAGTTTGGTTTGAATAGCAAAGCAGATAGGCAAGCTTCCGTTTTGGTAGCATCAAAGAAAACGAGACAAAAGGTGTCGCTATTGTAAAAAGTTAGGTCACGTCAAAGCAAATTGTTATAAACTGCGAAATAAAAGAGCTGCTGAGAGTAACGAGGAAGATGTAGCTGGTGCTAATTTGGTCGATGAAGGCGGTGATGATTTCTTGTTAGTGTCAACGAGCGATAACTCCAAGCTTACGTCTGAGTGGATCCTAGATTCAGGATGTTCTTTCCACATGTGTCGCAATAGAGAATGGTTCTCCACATACAGTTCAGTTGAAGGTGGAGTTGTGCACATGGGAAACGATTCATCTAGTAAAATAATCGGTATTGGTACTGTTAAAATTAGGATACACGATGGGACGATTAGGACACTCTCAGATGTCAGGTATGTACCTGATTTACGAAAGAATCTCATCTCCTTGAGTATTTTAGACTTGAAAGGATGCAGAATCAACATCGAGTCGAGCGACATTAAAGTATCTCATGGAGCTCTCGTTTTGTTAAAAGGTAAAAGAACCGGCAGTCTTTATATTCTGGAAGGTTCTACAGTGACCGGTGAAATCGAACGTCCCTCGTCCGATACGGAGTCAAAGTCAACTCATTTGAAGCGGAGGCAACTTGGTCATAGGAGGGAAAAAGGTATGACCGTTTCGTTGAAGAGAGGTTCTCTTTTGGATGTAGGTTTTGAAAAGTTAGGGCACTGTATTCGTGAAAATCAGACCCGGGTTAGTTTTGATTTGGCAGTACACAAGTCGAAGGCTAGAAGTCTTCCAGCTTCTAAGCATAGATTCGACTCAGTTAATTCCCTGCATAGTTCAAGATAGGCCTATGGCGGGTTTTGGCAAAGATGGCATTGAAAGAATTCGTGTCAAGGTGGAGATTGTTAGAATTGTGTGACCCAAATTCTAAGAGATTGCTTGCAAGTCAAGTTAAACAAAAATATATTTTCTTTCTAGAAGATTTAGTATTTATTAGTATAATATATTTAGCATTTATTAGTATAGTTTATTTGACTTACTAATTTAGCCTATAAATAGGCTCCTTTACAATCTTAGAATTGAGAGACACCCATTAGATTAGAACTCATAACACATTCAGAGAATTTTGTGTTTACGTTTGAGGGTTCTTTGTTTTTCGGGTTTTCGGGGTTTAGTTTTTATCTCCATCTTTTGTACTCTTCATTCTTTTGCCATTATAGTAAAATTATCTTTGCCCGTGGTTTTTTATCCTCTTTTGAGGGGTTTTTCCACGTTAAATTTGTGTGTTCATCTTCTCAATTTCTTCTACTATTTTTACTTGTTCGTTGCTTATTCGGGACGATCCTAACAACACCCTAATCTTTCTTTACTGGAATAAGATGGAAACCTGGAGTGGGAAAGAGGACCCAAAATAACACTCAATGGTAAATCTAGACCTTAATGGATTTCTCAAAAAGGAACTCACTCCCTTCCCTTAGCTCTAGATGATCTTAGGTTCCCAGAACAATGTGAAGAATAAGGCTTTAAAATAAAACCAAAATGAATACCATTTGAATTTGATACCCCATTAACATGTCTCTGCCACAAACAAAACTAAAACTGGTTCTTGCATTGTTCCTTTTCAGAGCTGAGCTTGAATTCAACAATAACACCAACTTTTGGGGTTTGAATGCAAAATTTTGCACCTACACAAGAACAAAAGTTTAGCCAATAAGTAACAAAATCCTTCACTCACTTGTGTTTTATAAATAAATATATTCTATAACAAATCAGAAAACTTCTGCAAGGGTTAGAAAGATCTGATATGATAAATAGCAAAATGGTTAAAACCAAACCTCACCAGCAAGTTTGACAGCCAAGTTGGGTTTAGCATCAGCCTCGCGATTCAGTTCGTGAGCAAGAAGGGTTAAAATCATGCAATGCAATGAAAAGACAAAAAGGGGAGCAAAAGATCTTATTCATGAGAATGCATTTCTGGAGCAGATGATTGATTCAATTAGAATATACTGAAAGGGAAGCAACAACAGTAAAATAACGTTATATTGAAAAGGCTGGTCTGAGGTTGTTTATATTTACAAGGTCTCATTTTTCATTGAACACTATGCAGGAGAGATACAAATGGCACTAGAAATATCCATCAGTTTTAATGTTAAAATGTTGTTGGAAAATTTTGCCAACAAATTTTGTTGAAAATTTTAATTGTTAAGAATAAAATGTTTATATATATATACATTTGTTAAAATTTTAAATGTTTTAATATTTTTATAAAAGAAAATATTGAAAGTTGAGGATTAACATCGTTATTAAACCAATTAAAAGAATATCTCCGTTAGAATTTAATGTTCGGGTAACTAAGAAAAATAATTCTCAAAATGTTAGTGATCAAATCGTTATTTTTTATAGTTAAGTGACAAAAATGAAAACTTATCTATAATTGAATGACTAGTAGTGAAGTTTACCAAAAAAAATAACAAAAATTGAAAAAATATATAAAGATGGAAAATTAAATTGATATTATGTTTTGTTACTAGAATATAAAGAGGGGAATGTGGAGTTGTTGAATGCAAAAAAGAGAGCCTTAACGACCCTTGTGAAGAGATGTTGGCAATTATATTGCTTAAATGAATTAAACTCCATTTAATTAATTACTTTTTGTTTTCAAATTTCTCTCTGCTCTACCAAATGCTTTATTTGAGAAACTAGTGTGATTGTAGGAGAACAAGTACAATGATTGCGTTGAGGAAATCAAGTTTCATTCTATGAACCATGATATAATTTCCAAATCTTAAAAGGAAATCCATTGCCTTTAAGTGAACACGAATTGGTGGAGCCTGTAGACTAATTAATTAATTCAATTTGTGTGTGGGTGTGAGAAAAGGAATTAAGCCGTTGTCAAATTGATAACTAGATGTAGTGGACATTTTAAAGTATGGGTATAGCTCTTTTTTCTTTTCTTTTTTTTTTAAGTAGCAGTTATTATACTAATTTTCTGCCGAAATGGTTGGCCGTATAATAAGAAAATCCTACAATAATCAACAACAATATCATTCTAATGATTTTTCTTATAACCTATTTTCCATATTGCGTCATCAATATTATCCCATGAAAATTCATATTTCTGGTTCCCATGAAAATTCATATTTCTGGTTTTATCTTTTAAAAGAAACACAATTCACGAAAAGAAAATGACTCTTACTTTGTGTAATCAAAGTTTAATACATAGCTTTTTCTTTCTTTTTTTTTTTAAAAAAAAACCCAGAGTCTAGTACTTAGTTAATGGATGTAGGATGCTCCCTACATAAAGGTCTAAATTTGAATTACAGTCGATTAAGCAACCCAATCTTTTGGGAAGAGGGTATGAACCAGATCTTATCATGGTATGCCAATCTTGACAAGTACACCCACGAATTGTATTTTGTTTGACAAGCACTACCGTAAGTAATCGGTGATTTGCTGCTAAAATGATTCTATACTGGAGTTCACAAGATTAGTTTCAATATTCCTGACAATTATTTCAACAAGATGATTATCTTAGAAAATATGGATATTTAATTATATATTATTATTTATTATTATAAAAAGTTAGTCTAAATTAGAAGTGATTTAATTTAGTTAAAGTTTATTGAGTTCTAATTATTAGATAAAGTATAAGCTAAATATATGTATATATTCTAATAACTAATTTTTAATTAAAATCTACTTAATGATGGGTTGATTAAAAATTATGGTTGATGTGTAAAAATTATATATTACGATTATGGTTTCTAAATTACACACAATGTAACTTTTTTAATATCCGATTTTTAGAATAGAGAACAAATTTTCTCTAAATTTCTTGTGTGCTAATTTGAAAGATTAAAACTTAATATTCAAAAAATTTCAAGGAATCGATGGATTCATGTACGCTTTCGCATCTAATTTTGTTTTTGATTTATTCTTGATGATTTTACATGACAGATACTAGTTTATTAAATTTTGTATAAAAATTTTACTGTTCAATAACAAGTGGTATCAAAGTCCCGTCATGTCGAATAATTGAGAATGAGTTATCTTTTAATATATATGTATTAATTCATTCTTTAGATTTTATGGATTTGGTGTTTTGATTATATACATTAAATATTTTGAATTTATATTAAAAGTTTTGTTTGTTGATATTCGATAAATATTCGTGCGATTAAGTTCTTGATTAAAATCTTTAACTTCTTATTATAAAAATTGTTTAGTTATTCGTGTTTATTATTTCTAGACAATAACATAATTGGCATGATCTTTTTGCCTGCACACTTTGCTTAAAAGTTTGGGCTATTATATTATTATGATATTTGTGTATTTCTTGAATTTTCATATAACTCAAGAAAAAGAAGAGTTTAGTGGTTTATAATTTGTTGGTTTTATAAAGTGGTTAAGGTTTGTTGGCTTGACAAATTTTTTTATATTAATAATGTCATTGTGATAATTGTTTTGAATAGATGCTAAGTGTTGAAGGGGAAGTCGGTTATTTTTGTTTCCTTGGCTTCCTTTAAATAGAAATATTATGTTTTTATTGAAAACTGTGGATTAATATTGATTATGGGTTTCTTATGGCTTTAAAAAAATTGTTAAAAGCACTTTAGTGAAAGCATGTGTTATGTGCTTTTGATTCAATTTTGTTTTAAGTTGCTATATATATATTATATGGCGTGAGATCATGTCATGTTTATGGGAATGGCAAATTTCAAGTGTGTGACATTAGTATTGGTAGTAGATTCAACTTAGTTTATTTATTGTTAATTTGTTACATATATGAATTTTTGTCAAAAGAGTTTGATGCATATTTGTTAAAGTTGTTAATTTTTTGTTATAACTATATATTTAATTTTATGAATGCTTTGATGTAAACTCATGTCAACCATAATACATATTTAAAGAATTTAGTTTTAAGTTTGGTTTTATAATATTTGTGTAACACCCTAAAATTTTTGTTTTTGAATTGATAAAAAAACATGTCAAGTTAATCGATCTGGTTCAGTAGCTAAGTGTTGTGATTCTGTGTGAGAAGTCTTGTGTTTGATTCTTTTCTCTTGAATTTTTATTATTTTAGCTCCAACCCCGACTTTGAATATTAAGCTTATCTATTAATTTTACTCAACTATTGATAATAATGAGTTTGCTGGTTCAGTAGTAAGATTTCAGCTTACTTAGAGGCATTGAGTTTTAATCCCTGTGCATGCGAAGTGAAAACAATTTTGTTATATCCTATCTATGCCGCCCATGTGGTAGAAGTTGGGTTGTCTGGAAAATTTGATAGGTGATAGTTAGTGGGATATGGGTAGTTTTGTTTAATTTTTTTTTTGAAATTATACCATAACATCTCTTAATTTTTCTCCCACTCTCTTCACTCTTGTCGTCCCATTATTTTTCCTAATCTCCCCATTTTTGGTTTTCTTCCAATTTTGCACCTGTAAGTCTCTTCTATTATCTTTTTGATAAAAACCATTGTTCTATCACTTTGTTCCCTTTTCTTTCCAATCTGACTTGGTGAGGATTGGTGCCATCATTTGTTTTTGAACAGTTTTGATTATGGGTGGTAAGGATTTTGTTTTAAGATTCGTATTTTGTTGAATGAGTTTTTCACGTTTATGGGTGATGATTTTCTAGTTTACATGACACAACTTTGATTATTTGAATCTCTGGTTTAGGTGAATATCATGTGACAGAGACTCTTTCAGCAATTTAGGTGTCGTTAGAAGTTGTTGTTTCTTTCAAGAGTAAGTGATCAATGCCTTATTTAAGGCCGAATCTCAGTGTTAAGGTCAAATAGTTAGTACTTGTAGTCGAAAAAGTGTTCAGATTTTAGTATATCGTTGTTAATTCAATTGCTTTGAATACTATTTTAGAATATCTAGTTATGCTATTGTTGGATGTGCATTGGAGCTGGATAAATATGTGACGAAGAAAGTGTTGACAGTTTAATGATTTGCCTTATTTGGTGGTTTAACCACATATTTGTTCTGGTAGCTTGACTGCAATTCTAGTGGCTTGACCACACTTACCTGATTTTGGTGGATTACTGTATTATTTCTAGCAACTTTGACTGCACTTTTTTGTATAGTCACATACATTCACTTATTGGTGTATGGGGTTAGATGGGTATTTATTACCCTATTGGTGTGTAGTGATGGATGAAGATGGTGTGCAGCAGATGGGGCTAGAATCTGTATCTATTTTGTATTAAGTGTTGCATTGCATGATATGCCATGCCATCCGTATCTAATATGATTATTATGTTGCATCACATAGTATGCTATGTTGTGTATTCTGTTCAATTTCTGAATTTTGTGAAATTTTTCTATTTGTTCTATTTGTATAGGTTGAGTAACACACCGAGCTTTGTAAGCTCATCCAAATTTTCTAACTTCTTAAGTAATTAACGAACTTAGGATCAGGTAGCGTGTAGGAGCTCAGATTGGTTTTTCGATTAATATTATAACATGGTTTATGTTTAATTCATTTAAGGACTTTTAGGCTATAAATTAATTTTTGGACCTTGCTTTATGGTTTTTGTTTATTTTACTTAATTTTGGTATTTTTAATGTAAAACTACAAAATTGTACGGATTATCAAATTGGAATTCGGTTTTTAAAACTAAAACTCTAAAATTTTTGTTACTATACTAAATAATCAATTAGGTGATTTTACTATAAAATAGGTGCTTTCAAACATGAGACTTTTTTGAAATCACGTAAGAGGTTAACTAAAATTAATATTTTTAGATCATACAATTTCCAAAGCTAGATTTTAATTTGCGTTTTCAAATGGGAAATGTAATACCTTAAGATCTGACCATAACGTCTAGGCTAAATGTGAGATGTTACATTTTATGGTATCAGAACCTAAGTTCAAAACTCGGGCTGTGACTTTTGGTTTAAATTTTATGAAAATTATTTTTGAAAAGTTTATACATATATTTTCAGAATTTTATTATATTTGATATTTGAATTTATAAAAAGAGAATCCGAGACTCTGACTCTGATCTAGTAAGTTACTTTCACTTTAGCTATACTAGACAAACTAGTAAAACTATAGTGCTAAGATTATTCTACTTTAGCTAAAGACTGAGATAACTCTGATAAAACTTTAAACTTAACTCTAAACTTAGGATTTTTAATAACCTAATCTAATTCATAAAATTTTTGAAATTGTGGATAACTAAAAATGAGTACACGAAATGTACGAGGTAGTGGTACTCGAGGGTGTGGCAGACGCTGTTGAGGGGCTCGAGCTAAGCCTTCTTTTTTAGGTAACATTCCTAATTTAGAGAATAGTGAAACGATAGAGATGCCTATCACATAGACTAAAACTCAAACTCAGAATGTAGGGGACGATGTATTGTTTGAAGTAATGTTGAGGGTCCTGCAGAGGGTCGCTGGGAATTCGAATCTGGGGGCTAAGAGTTGATAACTGAAGGGCTTTGGTCTAATGGGGTTAAGCTGTTTCGGGATGTCACTGGGATTACCCCGACTGTGTTTGAGTACTGGTTAGAGGAAACTGAAAGAATTATGTATGATTTGGAATGCACTCCAGATCAGAAATTAAAGGGTGCGGTATCATTACTTCGCGATGAGGCATATTAGTGGTGGCAGTCTGTGGTGTGCGGTATATAAGCTGAGCGTCTAACATTTGAATTTTTCTAGAGTGCCTTCCAAAAGAAATATGTGGGGGTGATATATATTGAAACCTGTAGGCTGGAGTTTATTAGGCTTAAGTAGGAAGAGATGACTATGGCCGAGTATGAGGCTAGAGTTTCTAATACTGAGCAAGCACGATCAGGGCTTATTAGCCATCGACTATGATAAGAGTGTCCACTTTGAGGATAGACTTCGGTATGATTTGAAGGTGTTAGTAGCTCTACAGTAGGAGGTTTTTGAAATGTTAGTAGAGAAGACTAAGATTATTAAAGAGATTAAGCGCATGAAACGCGAAAGGAGGGAGCAGGAAAATAGTCAGAATAAGAATAAGAGGGGTTCAGATCCTTCTAGTTTAGCTTCGTAACCTAAGAAATGGGCTAGGTTTGATAAGCCTCAGTAGGTTAAGGCAACAATTAATATTGGTGGGATTCAAATTTGTACAGATTGTGGTAGATATCATCCGGGCGAATATTGGAGAAGGACAGGAGCATGTCTACGGTGTTGTTTATGGAACACCGTATTAAGGATTGTCCCTATTGGGTTAAGTAGATACAAGGTCTGGTTCAAGGTTTGGTTCAACCTCAGAGGGTAGCTCAGCAACCTCCGAAGGGCTGTGCTCAGATTAGGGATGGTAATGTTATGGGTCGTATATAGAGGGCAATGTGCAGATGTGCTAATTAGATTAATGTGAGACAAACTATTTTTGTTTATGCGACGAGGCACCGTGATGATAGAAATGCGTCAATGTGATATCAGTACGTTCACTATTCTTTCTCATTCATATTTTGCTTTAATTGACATCGGTTCTACTCATCCATACATAGCTAGTTCTGTTTCTGGTAATTTGGGAATTCTTGCTAAGGATACTTGTATTAGGTTTTCAGTAATTAGTCCATTAGGCTAGTCAGTGCAAGGCAGTAAGGTTTCTAGGAGGTTTCCATTAAAGATACAAAGGGTTGTATTTCCAACCGATCTGATAGGGTTACTGTTTGGGGAATTCGATCTAATTTTGGGCATGGATTAGTTTGTGGAGCATCAAGTTAGTTTGGATTGTGCGTTGAAGAGGGTAACTTTAAAAACTGAGGGTGATGTGGAATTTGTTATGATAGGTGAGCGTCGATATTACCTCTCTAGTGTGATCTCTGCTATGGTGGCTGAGAAATTAGTTCGAAAAAAGTGTGAAGCATATTTGGCCTATGTACACAACACTAGTGGTGTGGGTTCTATTGTGGAAGGAATGTGCACGGTTAAAAATTTTTCAGAATCTTTCCTGATGAATTGTCGGGGTTACAATCAGATAGAGAAGTCGAGTTTGGAATTGAGGTTCTATTAGGGACAACTCTAGTGTCCATTGCTCCTTACCGTATGGCACTGAAATATTTGAAGGAACTAAAAGTGTAGCTTTAGGAACTTCTTGATAGGGGGTTTATTAGACCAAGTGTGTCTCTATGGGGAGCACCGATACTCTTTGTCAAGAAGAAAGGTAGTATTATGAGGATGTGTGGATTACCGAAAACTGAATAAGTTAATAGTAAAGAATAAATATCCACTACCGAGGACCGATGATTTGTTTGACCAGTTCCGAGGAGCGTTTATGTTCTCCAAGATTGATCTGCGATCTAGGTACCATCAGTTAAATGTAAAAGAACCTAATGTGCATAAGATCGCCTTTAGGACCCGTTATAGTTATTACGAGTTTCTAGTTATGCCATTTAGTTTGATGAATGCTTTAGTTGCATTCATGGATCTCATGAATAAGGTGTTTTAGTCATATCTGGATCAATTCGTCATAGTATTTATCAATGATATTCTGGTAACGCTAAGATAGAGGTTGAGCATGATGAATATCTTAAAGTGGTTCTATAGATTCTTCGAGAAACAAAGCTCTAGAGTTATGATTGAGACAAGTAATGTTTTTGGGGCACATAGTCGAGGGTATCCGTGTGGACTGAAAAAGATTGAGGCTATTCTTGAGTGTAAACGACTTAGAAATGTTTCTGAGATTCAGAGCTTCGTCGTTCTGGTGGGGTATTATCGGAGATTTGTAGAGGGATTTTCGCTTATTACAGCTCCTTTGACTAAATTGTTGCGTAAAAATGTGCCTTTTGTATGGACTGGAGATCAGCAATGAAGCTTTGAGAAGCTTACGTTGATTTTGACTCAGATACCCATTTAGATACATCCTAAATTTTGGAAAGAGTTTGTTGTATAAAGTGATGCATCTCACACCGATTTGGGTTGTGTTTTCTTGCAAGAGGGTAAAGTGGTGGCTTACACTTTTAGACAACACAAGCCTCATTAAGGCAACTATCTGATGCATGATCTTGAGTTAGCTGTAGTTGTCTTCGCCCTAAAAGTCTTGAGGTATTATTTGTATGGTGAGAGGTGTATTATTTACATTGATCATAAAAATTTCAAGTATCTCCTCACTCAGAAGGAGTTGAATCTTAGACAATATAGATAGATTGAGTTACTTAAGGATTACGACTGCACTATAGAGTATCATCCTAGTAAAGCCAATGTGGTGGCCGATGCTCTTAGTTGAAGTTAGATTTTTGAGTTGAGGGCGATGTTTGCTCACCTAAATTTGTTTGAGGATGGTGAGTTATTGGTCAAGTTGCAAGTTAAGTCGACTTGGATTAATGAGATTTGAGATAAGTAGCTTCTGGATGGGTCTATGATTAGTCAAGTTCAGCATATTGAAGAGGGTAAGACTTCAGATTTTGGGTTTAACAGTGAGGGTATTTTGTATTATTGAGGTCGGGTTTGTGTGTCGAATGATGTTGATTTGTGGCTGAATATTCTACAGGTAGCGCATAGTAGCCTTATGCTATGCATATCAATAGGAACAAGATGTATTGTGATCCCTGGGAGTTGTATTGGTGGCCTAGTCTGAAGCGAGAGGTAACTGATTATGTGTCTCAATGTTTGACATGCTAGTATGTTAAGGCTGAGCATCAACTTTCTTCTCGTTTGCTTCAAATCCTTAAGATTTCACAATGGAAATGAGAAGGAGTGACCATGAACTTCGTTAGTGCTTTGCCTTTGACACCTATTAAAAATGATTTTGTATGGATAATCGTGGATCGATTGACCAAGTTTTCTCATTTTTTTCAGTTTGGATTGATTATCCTTTGCAAAAGCTAAAGTTGTATATCTCCGAGATAGTTAGACTTTATGGGGCTCCTGTACCGATTATCTTGGATCAACACCCTTGTTTCACATCTAGGTTTTGGAAGAAACTACATGAGGCTCTGGGTACTCGGTTAAACTTCAGTATGGCATTCCATCTGCAAACTAATAGACAATCCGAGAGAGTTATTCAAATTCTGGGGGATATGCTTCAGAGTTGTGTGATAAAATTTTGTGGTAGTTGGGAATAATTTCTACCTTTGGCCCAGTTTGCTTATAATAGTAGCAAACATGCTAGTATTCAAATGACACCTTACGCGGCTCTGTATGTAACACCCCGAACCCGAGATCGTCGCCGGAGTCGAACACGAGGTGTTAACAGACTTCAAACCACTTATTAAAAATTTCCCAGACAAGCTGTCACTCTGCGTACTAGTCGCTTTAAAAATCATATCTTGAGTTATGAAACTCGAAATCCAGTTCCGTGAATTTTCCCTGAAACTAGACTCATATTTCCATCTACATATTTTTTTCTATAATTTTTGGTTGGTCCAATTAGTACAGTTTATTAGTCAAAGTCTCCCATGTTACAGGCATCGACTACACTGACCATTGTGCATTACGACTTGGATATCTCCCTGTACAGGGCTTCAATACTGATTTTGTTTGTTTGTATAGAAACTAGACTCAAAGGGGAATCTATGCAAATATAGCATGACTTCTAATTATCTCTGGTTAATTTATAATGAATTTCCAAAGTCGGATCAGGGAATCCAGAAATCACTCTGCCCCTGTTTCACAAGAGTTTAATTATCTCCTAACCTACAGCTCATATGGTCGTTTCGTTTCTTCTATATGAAAATAGACTCATCGAGCTTCGATTACATAATTTATTCATTAATTAATTCCTCTCCTACTATTTTTAGTGATTTTTCAATCTCACGTCACTGCTGCTGCCAGCATCTGTTACTAAAGCAACTATGCCTATTTCGTGATTTCTCCTTGATCTAACTAGTAATTCGTCATACATATCACAAATTATGATCATGACTAGCCATGCCAAAGGCTAATCATTGTCAAACATCCCTCTACTATACTATTGCCATATCATGAATTTTAACACCAAAAATAATCAACCATGACATATGGCATAAAAATCGAATTTCCAAGACTTACGACCTAACATTATAGAACCAAATCCAACCGAACATTTATGCCATTTTCGCATGGCTAAAAGTTTACATACCAAATTTTCAACAAAACATATTAGCCTATACATGCCGAAATGTTCTCCTAGACCCACTAAAAAGAAGATACCAAAAGTTGCTAGCCGGTGTGATGACTTCGATGACGGCCCGATCACGCAAAAAGAGACGAGTCCAAGAAACCTAGAATAGGTGACAAGGAAACACCGAGTGAGTATATAACTCAGTAAGTCATAAGCAATGCACTACCATCCATTAATAACATTATCACAAGAGGAAACAAAATGGAACGAGGCTAGTTACTCCATCCATACCGAACCATGCCATAGTTCCTCAGACCTATCGGTTCAATCTCATACCAAATCATGCATTCACATTCCATATACTAATCAATAGGATATTTGAGGCATTTTCATACATCATTTTATTTTCGTTACAATCATACAACTAAATGGCCTTTCACCTATTCCACGATAAATCTTATGTACGTGACTTCAAGTATAATTGTCACATAGGTTCAAACTTACCAAGCTCAACTCCAAATATAAACATAGCGCCTATTAGCCATGAACTCAAGGTACTTACCCGATCCGCTGTCCGTGATCAACTCAATAATGTCGCACACTTAGTGTCCATAGTGATTCAAAAATATATATTAAGTCCGCACACTCAGTGCTATATAATCAACTCGCACACTTAGTGCTATATAATCAAACTCGCACACTTAGTGCTGTACAATTTAAACCCGCACACTTAGTGCCAATCTCATGATCATAAATGTTTATACCCGCACACTTAGTGCCGAGATCAACAACTCAATACATCTCACCTCTTTTCTTTTCATTCAACACTTTCATCACCACATGCATACATGTATATAAATTTATCATTCCATCCGGCATAATTACATAGACATTATGTCTATTTAGATCAATACAAAATATATGCTTAATGACTTACCTTGTGTTGGGTAAGACGGTTCCAACTCGGTTACTCGATGATCTTTTCTTTGCCCTTGCTTGCCTCTCCACCTTTAGCTTCTTGAGCTAAATCGATAAATTAACTAGTTTAACCATCTTGCTAAACATTCATACTTCAATTACACATGCATATGTATGTTTGTATATTCGGCAATGACAATGGTAATATAGCAAACCTTAATTTAACTTATAATTGTTCATAACACATTTAAAGCATCCACTCCATTCCATCATTTTAAAGCACATACATTACTCAATATTATCCAAGTTCACATTCGGCATTTTCACAAATACACATGCCGATTTCATTCACTCATCTCTAATGTTAATTAAGAAATGCCGAATGTCACCAACTAAATGGCATACACACACTCACATGCATAAAAGTCATCCACACCTCCTATAGCTCATTCGGCATTCACAAAATCATACCATTAGAATTCATGTACAATACCGAACCTTTAGACATTCAAACATCTACTCTATTCTTTTCAAATCATCTAAACGGCAACACTCACATTCTAGCATTTAAATACAAAACATTTATTCAAGTAACTAAGCAAGTCCAAGTTCGGCTATTACACATATAAATACTATCAAATTAAATTTTTAACTAGATCAAACATCTCTCATCAACATTTATTCATCAAAACATAAAGAAAATAATCAAATCTCTTCATTAACAACCATGGCCGAATGCTCCATTCACCACCCAAATCCAAATTTTTAACATGGGCAAAGTAAGGAACTTAGTAACTAACTCAAAATAAGCTAAAATTTCAAAATCTAACATGAATTACTAACCTTGTTTTAAGCTTAAGATGGCCGAATGCTATATCCCTTTTCTTCTTTAAAGTTCGGCTACTAAGGAAGAAGATGAAACCAACATTTTGTCTTTCTTTTGTTTTTCTATTATCCTTTCTTATTTTACTTAATTACTAACCCTTTATTTATTCTTTCTAACATAACACACTAAGCCAACATGTTCCCAACATGTTTCCACCCATAGCATGGCCAACCACTAGCTCAAATTTTGGGTAATTTGACATGCAAACCCATCATTTTCATAACATGCATTAATAGGCCACTTCACATTTGCCTAGCACATTTCTAAATTTTCTCACATAAGTCCTATTTAGTAAAATTCACTTACAATTAACAAAATTCAAACATGAAATTTTCACACATGCATATATACATATAATAAGTATCAAATATGATGGCTAATTATTAGTATGACTCGGTTTTGTGGTCCCGAAACCACTTCCCGACTAGGGTCAATTTTGGGTTGTCACACTGTATAGTCGCAAATGCCACACTCCATTGTGTTGGACAGTGTTAGGTGAGAGGAGGATTATAATATCGAATTTTATTAATGAAACTTCCTTGAATCTTTCTATATGATGCCATAACCCACCAGTTATGGTCTTAAGCAATATGGTTTTATTTCCATATAATATCATAAGCCACTAGTTACGGTCTTACACGATATGGTCTTCTTTCTAAATGAGGCCATAACCCACTAGTTACAGTCTTACACAATATGGTCTCTTAGTGCCATGGCCATGAACTTGTCTTTTTAGAGATTCCTGTTTTTAGTCCTGATAGACCCCTTTGATGACTCTAGAGACAAACACAGACTCTTCATATTTAGATCCATCTTTCATGAACTCATCACATCTTGATTTACTTAAAAAAACACATCTAGACCTTTTAGACACATTAACACATTTCTATTAACCAAATACAAGCGTCCTTTAACCTTAATATTCAAGTTTCATACTTTAACTATGAAATTTCATGTTATCCATACATACAAGTCCATAAATCTTATTTCATACATACAAGTACATACATAAAAGTCCAAGGAACACAAACATGGACTAAATGTCAAACACGCCCACATTCAAAATTCGCGAATCACACGGGCTAAAATTGGGGAACACGGGCATGTTACCTGGCCGTGTGGCCCAAAATCTATAAATAACCTGCACTATTCATTGTCTTCCCCACTCAAAAGCCCTAAACCTAGCCGCTGCAATTCCATACGGCCTCCTTGCCACCCGATGCGCCGGCTCCAACTCTATTTTTGACACCCGATTTCTCTCCCTTAGCGTTTGTACTATGTCATCTTCACGAGGAAAGAAAACCGCCGTACCTGTTTTGAAGAAGAGGAAGGGAGCGTCATCTTCCGCGGGTCCAACCACGGAAATTCGTCACCCTCTCCTACAGTTCCCCTGGGAGCCCTAAGAAGAACTTTTCCAAATACTTCGGGTCCAACCTTTAATTGTGGGCCGCTGCATCGACTGGGCTGCCGAAGAACAAGTTTAGTTAGCTAATGTGATTCGGGCCCTCCTAACCACATACCCTTAAGAGCTGTTCTTTGGGATCATCGAGCCAACATACATCGAGCTCACTATGGAACTATGCTTAACGTTCTATCTTCATACCGTACTGACGAACTACGATGATCCTGGCACGATCCAATTTCACCTAGGCGGATTAATCTGCCAGCTAAGCATCTCAGAGTTCGGTGCTGCACTAGGCTTATATACGAAGGAATTCAAGGGGGAGAATGAACTACATGCTCTCACTCGCCACATACACTTCTCTCCCTCGAAGTGCTAGCACACTTTGGCTCCTACAATCCTAGCTGCTCCAAGGCATCAGTTCTCCCACCATCCCTGAGGTACTTACACGTCATTTTGGCTCACACGAAAATGGAGAGGCGAGAGAGCACTAGCATTGTCAATACCCACGACGCCTACTTTTTATGGTGTTTGTCACACGGGCATGTCATCGACCTTGCCTATTTCATTGCCCTCGCGATTCAGCACCAGATGGAGCAGCATAGGAAGGGGGTCAACTCTATTGGCCCCTATGTGACGCAATTGGCTTGACACTTCAAGCTCCTTAGCACCGCAGCCCAAAAATCATCCTTAACCCTCATTGGCCAGATGTTTCTACAAGGTATCTCGAGCATGCTTAGCATGAGGATGATCGAAAAGCGCAGAGGAACCTACCCTCCTCAATATCGTCTCGCCCAATCTACCGAGGAGAAGGCCTACGAGAACATTCCTAATGATGTCCCTCCACAGCATGAGGACCCACCGACTCAGCCACCACCACCCTCTCGTCCAGTTCATGTGGCGGCTTTATATACTGACATCTCTGAGCGTCTCACTCGATTCGAGCAGCAGTGTTTTCAATGATTTGACAATATTGATGCTACTTTACAGCAGATTTGTCAGTACCTTCACATCTCATCGCCAGTCCCACCTCGCGAACCATCTAGTGATGAAGATGTTTAAAAACATTTATTTATTATTTTATGTTTTTAATTTTTATTAAAACTATTTTTTACTTTTATTAGATTTTAGAATTTTATTTTTAATTATCAATTTTGGTTATTTCTTTATGAGTAATTATTCTTCCTAATATCCCCTAAAAAGTTCCTGATTTTATCATAATTATATAGAGCTCTTAAGCTCATCATCGCATAGGAACTAAAAACTCCACCGGGAAAGGTTCTCCACGACCGCCATGTCCTGATCGACCACGACCATAGCTACCACTAGATATAATATTCTTTTGGCGCAGGACTGATGGACTAATGAACCTCTACCACCGCCGGAGTATCCTCCTCCACTCTCGCACTGATTACTCTCTAAAACTCCAGTTCGAGGAATTCATCATATAGGAAGTTTCACTTCTCTCCTATCTTTTTTTTATATTCTAATATCTATCTTTGTACATTGAGGGCAATGTACATCTTAAGTGTGGGGGGTATTTATTTCATTATCAAAAAAATCCCTGAATGACTGCCTTGTTCTCTTGAAAAGCTCTTATATCATATTTAGGATAAATTTTGATTGATTTATGATTTTGATTGATATATCTTAAATTAAAACATAGGAATTTATGCATTGATTGTTTAAACTTTAAGACATTAGAGAATCAAGCATGATAAGTTGATTTTTAAGAATTTAAAATCTTAGGTTGTTTCCCCAAAGTTTAGGTATTACTTTGAGATAGAATTCACAAGTTTTAAACATCAAAAAAGCCATAATTTTTGTGAGATTCTTGAGCCTTTCGAGCATCTTTTAATTCTTTCATGCTCACTTTTATTATTGCTTTGAGTGCTTCAGTATTGAACTGTTATTCTAGAACTTGCTTGATTATGCATGTCAAGACCACACCATTTAATTTGATATGTCAAAATGAGAAAGGCACTTAGGATTAACCCACTCATGCCATGAAAAGCCTACCTCCACGATTAACCCTTAGTAAACCCCTTTGAGCCTAACAACCCATTTCTTGTATTACCCTTAATATTAACCCTTAACCCATTATTGTTGAAATCCCCTAAATTAATTTGATCCCTATTTTTTGTCGAGATTGGAATTGAAATAGTTGCTTAGCTAAGTTTTATTCTACTTTGTATTTAACTTGGAAAAAAAACAAAAAAAATGTATACATATTAGTAGTGATCTTCTATTTGTAAGCTTCAGTATTTAAATTCCATAGTCTGAGAAAAGCTCTGTTGTACGCAATTAATGACTAGTTATTTTTCTAGTTAAGTAATTTTTCAACTCAATCTTGATTCTAACCCTTTCTTTTAAGTTATGACCACACCCCCTAACCAAGCCTCATTACAACCTTCTAAAGACCTTTTGATTAATGTATCATCTTAAATTATAGTGGTAGAGATTTGATTTTCATGCAAGCCTATGGTAATGACTTTTCATTATTGATTATTGAGTGCTTCATTTATTGTCTTTAAACACCTTGAGTGATTTGAGTGAATCTTTAGTGAGGATGTGAAACTCTGTGATATTCTGAATCAAAGGTAATTACTTAAATGAGGGGAGACACCTATGTTTGCATGCTTAAATACTCAACTTGGAATGTTTGAAACTTTTATGTTCTTTTAGTTGAATTCTTAATGTATGATTACCTATGGATTATTTTGAGATGTTATCGATAGAAATTATAAGTTGAGAAGAATTTATTTTGATTATAAGTTGAGAATTTTGCTTGAGGACAATCAAATGCTAAAGTGTGGGGGTATTTGATAAACCGTAATTTATACATATTTTTACCCCATGTTTAACGCATTTTATGGATGATTTCCTATTAGAAATGGTGAATTCGATGCTCCTAATGCCTTAATTTCATGTTTTATACTTAGGAGAGCATAGGAGAGCGAAAGGAATGAGAAACGGGCCAAAAATGGAGAAAATAGGCCAAAGTACGAAATCAACATGGCCTGGACCTCCTCACACGGGCAAACCACACAGTCGTGTCAATTTAGCAGGCTCGAGCACGGCCTGAAGTAATCGCACACGGGCGTGTCCCTGCAAGCCCAAGTTGAGTCCAATTCAGAAAAGGCTAATATTGAGGGCTCTTAGGCATTCCAAAGCCTATAAATACACCCTAAATGAGGAGAAAAAAGAGGATGGAGAATAGGGAGTAAGGAATTACTCCAAGGAAGCCGATTGATCCATCTCAGAAGTCGGATTCACCATCAAGACTGAAGATCTCTCCTCAATTTCCCCTTCAGGAGTTTTGGTTTTTCTTTATGTTTTGTATTCTTTACTATTCTAAGATGTTTTCTTATTTAGTTATGAACTAAAACCCCTAAATACCTAAGGGGAATGAAACCTAAGACGAATCTTGTTATTATTTTCTGAATTGTATGATAAATATTTAACTTGTTCTTAATTATGTGTTCTTAATTCTTGTTTTGATATCTCAGGATACTGATTCAAGATAAGCTCTTATTCAGAAGACGAATAGACCCTGTCTAAGAGTACATTTGTCATAACTAAGCGGAGTTGTTTGCGCGCCTAGACATAGGGTGACAAGATTTTGCCAGATTAGGGTGAAACCTAATAAGGGGATCCATAGATCGAGTTAATGCAACCCTAGGGTGTTAATTAGAGAAAGGTCTCAATTATTCAATCTATGGATTAGACGTTATTAGTCTTGAATAGGGATAATAACATAACTTAGGGATCTCTACGGAACAAGTTAAATGAATAAATAGTCCGATTCGGAGCCAGAATAACAAGTACAATCTAGGTAGATTTTTCCTTAGGTATTGTCTTAATTCAATCGGTTTTCCCAAAAACAATTCCCCAATTCCATTCTCTGTGATTAGTTAAAACAAAAGCTCTTTATTCTTAGGCTAGATAATAAAAAGACAGTCATTACTAGTACTTTTAGTTCCTTTGGGTTCGACAATCCGTTCTTGCTAAAACTATACTACTGTTCGATAGGTACACTTGCCTACATCGCGATAATAGTTAGTTTCAAGAATGATTAATTATAAATATTTAAAACATATCACGAAATCACGCGATCAGTAGCCGATGCTTTTGCCATACCAGTCTTGTGAAATATGTCCATGATATATTTTTTTTTGATTCAAGAATAATCCCTGCAAGTTATGCTGAACAGAAATGCCCAAGAAAAAATTGAGTTGCCCCATATCTTTAAGAGCAAACTGATGATGAAGTTGCTACACCACAGTGCTAATCTCTTTAGTGGAACTACCGGTGATAATAATATCGTCGACATATGCCATAAACAGTAGGGAACTCTATGCATCAGCTCGAATGAAGAGTGAAGGATCAGCTTTTGAAGCTCGAAAACCAAGTTGAGTAACCAGATAGTGCCTAAGAGTCTGAAACCAAACTCGAGGAGCTTGTTTTAAGCCATAAAGAGCTTTGTTGAGTTTACAGACCAGCTGCTGACCATTGTGCCCTGCCACCTCAAACCCCGGTGGTTGGATCATGTAGATCTCTTCAGTCAACACTCCATTAAGGAAAGCATTGTTCATGTCGACTTGTCGCGGGGGCCATCCTTTTATGACTACAAGTGCAAGAACAGTTTAAATAGTTGCAGCTCAAACAACTAGGCTAAAAGTATCCCGAAAATCAAGTCCAGCATGCTGAGAGAATCCTTTTGCTACTAAACAAGCTTTATATTTGTCCACCGTGCCATCAGTTTTCTTTTTCACCTTGAACAGCCATTTACAGCCAATGGCTCGTCGATTTTCAGGTAAAGGATAGAGGCTCCATGTGTGATTGTGAAGAAGTGCTTACAACTCATTATGAACAGCAGCTTTCCAAGACTCATTGCTAATTGCGGCATGGATATCAACAGGAACAACTTCAGAATCACTGGGTGCTGTACTCATGTAGACTTTAGGTTTAAAAATCCCTGCTTTGCTACGTGTGATCATAGCATGGGAGTTATGGGGAATAGGGGGTTGTGAAGATGAATCTGGTAGATTGGAACAAGGTGAGGGAAGAGAAGAGTTGACTGAAGTGGAGAGGGCTGGACTAGAGGAGAGAGAGTGATGTGAATGAGGCATAGAGTTATCTTAGGAAGGTGATGAAATGACAGGTGGTGGACTAGTAGAGAAAGGTTGAGCTTGTGACAAGACAAGTAGTTTAGAGCTAGACTGTGACTTAGGCTTAGGTGAAATAGATTTGGTAGCAAATGTTTGAAATGGAAATACGGTCTCATGAAAAGTGATGTGACGGGAGACATATACACGGCCATAACTATCTCGACAACGATACCCTTTGTGCATGGGAGAGTAACCTAAGAACGTGCAGGGGTTGACCGAAATTACAATTTATGGGAGTTGTAGGGTTGAAGGTTAGGAAAACATAGGCACCCAAAGACACGCAGAAATGAATAGTTTGGGGGAACTTTGAATAATTTCTCATATGGAGAGACGTTGTTTAGAGGGTAAGAAGGTAGCCTGTTGATAAAAAACACAACAGTGCTAAAAGCATCAGTCCAGTAGGTTAATGGCATGGTTGCATGAGCCAGCATGGAGAGTCCAGTCTCAACAATCTGCCTATGCTTGCGTTCAACTAAGCCATTTTGAGCAGATGTATAAGGGCAGGTAAACTGATGCAAGATCTCTTGTTGAGCTAAATATGACTTCAACGCTTGAAATTCGCCACCCCCATCTGTTTGTAAAGTTTGAAGCCTACAACCAAGAACACGTTTGGCTTGTCTATGAAACTGTGGAAAGACAGTGAGCACTTTTAATTTCTGTTTTAGGAAATACACCCAAGCATATCGTGTATACGCATCTATGAATGTAACATAGTAGCGAAAAGTATTAGAAGTAATTGGTGCTGGTCCCCAAACATCGGCTACTATCAATTGAAGAAGTGCAGTATAGTTGGTCAAGGACTGCTGAAACGGTAACTTATGCTCTTTGCCCAGGTGACAAGCAACACAATGAAGTGAGTCTTTATTTGTACCAAGCGAAACATTACAACTCAATAAGATCTTTATAAATGTAGCATTACAAGGGTGGCCTAGCCTTGCATGCCATACATTTCGAGATACAGTTGAGCTTGCAGAAAAACATTGAGCAGCGCCTGAAGTCAAGCTATTTGGAGAAGAGTCATGTAAGTGAAGCTTATACAACCCGTGTTGCACTGACCCTTGAAGAAGCACCTCCCCAGTCTTTATACCATGCACTTGACATTGTGTAGGAAGAAACTCAAAGATCACTTGATTATCTTTTGTAAACTTGGAGATAGACAAAAGTTTTTTAGTTATACTAAGCACAAACAATAAAGATCTCATGTATAAGGGTTTGGTTCGAGTAAGTAAGGAAGACTGACCAGTAGATAAAACAGGTAAAGCAGTGCCATTGCCGACATAAACTTTACCTGGATCGTTGTGAGAAGTGCTGTCACCCATGGAAGTAGTGGAATGAGTAAGATGATGCGTTGCTCCAGAATCCGGGCACTAGGTATTGTCATTGACCGTATTAGGAGTGGCGATAAAAGCCCGAGGTGGAGAAACGGATGGAGGGGATGCACTGACTGGTTGAGAAGGACGAACCATAAAAGGGTTGGACCAAGTAGGAGCTGGAACCGATAGAAAGTACTATCCTGGTGGAAAAGAGAAACCAGTAGCATGCGGGATCCAAGGTGCCATGGAAGAGCCAGAACCAAACATACATATATTAGCTTGCGGAGAGGGAGGAGGTCTGTACCCGATACTTTTATAAGATGTATCAAAACGATAGTAGCAGCGATCAACAATATGACCCTACTTCCCACATAACTGACATTGGAACCGAGAACCAGAAATACGACCACGACCACGCCCTCAAGCAGTGGAGGATGGGCAATAAACTGGGGTAGAAGTACTGCTATTGACAAATGAATGGGTCACCATGTTGGCCAAACTGGGAGCCTCAAAGATTGAGACCTGCTGACGTGCTTCTGCATCAAGAAGCATAGTGGTGACAGCCTAAGCATTATATGGCACTTGGCTACCCGTGATGATCATGATCACCGACTCATGTTCAAGGGGCAAGCCATTAAGAATGGCAGTAACATGCTCATAATCACTAATGGTTTCACCACAACTGGCAAGATTATTACAAAACCTTTTAATTTTCAACAAGAAATCCCTCATTGAAAGATCACCTTTGCACTGAGAGTGTAAGGCGCGACGATAGAACATTAGTCTAGAGGTGATTTTGCTGCCATATAGAGTAACAATTGTATCCCAGATGTGGACGCTAGTGTCCTTACCAATAAGATGAGGAAGCACAGTCTGATTGATAGAGGAAAGAAGCCAAGAAGCGAGCACACTATCTTATTGCTCAAATAGAGCAAATTCAGGATTCTTTTGAAGCACTCCATCAGCATCTAGAAGCAGTGGAGGAGGAGGGACAGTGTGAGGGTCCAAGAAACCTTGAAGTTTATAGGTCTTAATCGCTAGTAGAACTTGTTGCCGCCATAACAAATAATTGTGATCATCAAGAAGAACACTCAATTTCTTGGTAGAAAAGAACCGAGCATCAACAACTCCATCAGGAATAGAAGAAGCCATGACCTGTGTATTAGAGTGAACAGCGGACGGACTGGAAGGACGAGACATGAAGAACGAAGAACCATTACCAGGAATTAATGACTATCTAATACCATGTTAAACTATAGAAAAGAACTTAGAAAAAAAATATACATCAAGAAGAATGAATTTTCATTTATCTCAATTGTTTACAGTACATGCATTTATATAAAAAATACAAGTGAGTCAACTAACTACTTAACAGCTAACTACTAGACTAACCGATACTTAACTAACTTCATTAGTTAGTTACTCTTACTCTAACATTATTTACTTATTTTATTTTCGGAGTCTGCCCACTCTATATGCCGTAATGGGCTTTTGGGCGAACACTACTTCGCCAGTCATACTTCTTTATAACTATGTGCCCTATTTATATATATACATTCTTACCAGTACTTCTTGATTCATAATAATTGCCTTTCTTCAGAGTTAGCCATAAGCTTTGTTATTTCACAGTATCCTAAACACTATACATACCAGAGTTCACCATGAGTTCCTTTTCTTTCATTCAGAATCCGCCAGACCAAGGCATCATTGGCGCACTCAGAAAATCCTTACACTTTATCAAGTCCTAACATTGAGCACTTGATATTACCATTAAGCCATACTTTTATAAACAACACTTAAATAGTTAGGACTTCACCGAGCGAGATGTTACACAACAACCGAAAGTGCCTTACATTACAATGAAGCCATACCAAGGGAAAAGCCCTCAAGCCTTCAATCTTACAAAAGAATGGAAGTGAAGCATGGATGTTTCTAAAGCCTACCTTAAAAAAACTCTAAAAGAATGAAGAAATAAATGGATAAGAGTCAAAGAAGGTGTCATTGCAATGTGGGAGACAAGGTGTTGGTTAGATTGGTGTTGCAACAACTTCGATTATTGAGGAAACAATATCATAGACTAGTGAGAAAGTATGAATGGTTACTGACAATCATGTCCAAAATGGGACATGCATATTACAAAATTAAATTGCCTATGCGGATAAAGGTCTCAAACCCTACAGATTCAAGTTGCTATCAATCCACAAAAGCAACTATCAGTATCTAGCCACCATAAAAAAAGACGAGTTGAAGAGATTCTAGTACGATGTTAAAAAGACATCATAAAAAGTATTTGGTCAAACATAAGGGTTTTGATTTAATGAAATCAATTGAGAGAGAGATCACGACCTCAAAGGCTTTAAGAAAAAAACATTGAAGAATTCCTTGCAACAAAGTTAAAGAAGACATCGATAAATTGAGTGGGGTAGGGTATCATGATCCAGCCTTGTAGGGTAATGACATGGTAGGATGCTAGATGACCACCTATGTATAGAGTCATGACAAAGTTATAGGAACCTTAGGAGGGTAGTTCTTTTGTATTTAAAAAAGTGTCCCCATTTCAAACATTTTAACGTCTATTGGTAGTATTCCTATAAAATCATATTTGAATCTTTATAAGGGGTGGACAGTCATTCATTGTTGGGCTGAGCCACCAGATTAAGGTATGTGCTAGGACACCGTTAAGGGCTACCCCTATGGTCTATGGATGGTGTAGGTAAGTGAGTTATTCTTTAGCCCTTTTGTAAATGCTTTCAATATAATAAAACATTAATCCCTTTGAGGAAAGGTGAGGCATACTGGGTGTATTCACTATAACCAGTGGGATCGAAATATGGCTTAATATTAACTCGTAGCTTGCTTGTGTTTGAACATGCTATTGAGGTTGTTAGATGTCGTGAGTGGAAGCGTCCATCCAAGTGTCACATGAGCTTGCAATCGAGTGAGCATAGTTGAGTCCATGACACGTGACAAGGATTGAATCAAAGACTTTCAATATAAATCAAGTTCTCTTATATAGAAGATCATATCATAATGAGAGTTTAACAGTAACAGGATCTTTGCCTATTGAAGATGATTGAAGACATTTATAAGTGGTTATTTATGTGGAATAAGTGATTGTTATTTATTGTAAATTTATTTGTTCATATAGGATCTGTTTCATTGAGTGAAATTATGAGACTTAAATCATAGGTTGTATTTGTTGAAGTATAGTAGATTAACTTTTTGGGCAAGATTACGTAGGAAACTTTTGAATTAGGTAAACAAAGTTTTGTTTCCATTATCTATTTTACTAATAATAGTCACTTAATCAATTTACAAGATATACGAGGACTTATATTTGCTAAGCAAAAATCAGCAAACTTTGGATTATTATTGATTTTCCGTTTATCTCCATCTCCAACTGAATAATCATGAGGTTAAAATTGAAAACAAATAAAGAAAATAAAAGGGTTACAACTAATTAACGTGGCCGATGAGTTAATTACGAGCTACTCAAATTTCTGGCAATTCTGATAAATCCCCCACTCTTGCGAAAAGATTGTACCAGAAATCCATGTTAGTATCAGTATCATATAGATTTGAACCATAGTCATTGGTTGTTTCCAACTTCGGTAATGGGGAGCTTGGCAAGTATTGAGGATGAAGTTGCTGGTCTGAACCAGCAACTTGAAAGTCGCTAGCCATGCTTGAATTGTCGGCCGACAATACTTCCGACCAGAAGTTCTCATCGATTTCAGAGACATATTCTTGTGTTTCAATCTTGTTCATACACATGTTACTGTTGTTTTCGCTTGTCGTTACTGTGGAAACCTCGCTGCTGGATTCTGGTGGGGAAGCAGGCCTATTATCTGCAGCAGTTACAGCAGGGCTTAGAAAATTCATGGGTTCTTGTTGTTCTTTTTTGATGTCCTTGGATGAATCAACGTTGGATTTGGGTTGTCCCTTGTTGTCAATGGAGCCATGGTTCGGTTTCAGCCTCTTCTTCAAGTGGGTGTGCCATACATTTTTAATTTCATTGTCTGTTCGTCCCGGTAATCTCGCCGCAATAGCAGACCATCTGCAGGAGAATCAGAATCTGCTTAGGCCAAGGATTAAACAAAGGGATGGTCTTGCTTTTGGCAGTAATTTTTTTTTAAGAATAAAAGATGGAATGACTTGTATTTTAGTGTCTGAGAAGAGAAAAAGTTAATAAAGTTGAGTAATCAATTGCTAATCTTGAATGATAATTACTAGTATTTTCATTTTTTTTATGGCTTGTAAGAAGCATAGGGACAAATCTCAGGGAGGAATCTTCTCAGTCCCACATGTTTCTATGATTATATCTATGACCAAATTGATTATAAAAAATAAAAAAAGTTATCAACCCAAAGCAGATCTATGAATAAACAGCATATTCGGAATCGGATATCTCCAAAATTCAAAGTAGAAAAACAGTCCAAGAGGATCAATCATCTACATATGTAAAAATGGATCAACTTAAATTAATCCTACTAATTTTGGTTTTGTTTACTAATGATGGAAGCTGAAATTTGAAGTTTATGGGAATCAGTATAGGTAGTATATACACACCTGTTACCGAGCATTTCATGTAAGTTGATTATGGTATCCTCTTCTTCCCTGGTGAAATTCCCTCTTTTGATGTCTGGCCTCAAATAGTTAGTCCAGCGTAGCCTACAACTCTTTCCACACCTCAGTAAACCTGGAAAAAAAACAAAAGAACAAGAGAGGGATTCATCAGAAAAAGATTAAAAGAAACTAGTAATCGATGGGAGAAGTTGAAAGAAACCAGGAAGTTATTGGTTAATTACCAGCTTGTTTTGGGAGTGCTCGCCAGTTGCCATGGCCGTAGAGATTAATGTAATTGATGAGAATCTGATCTTCCTCCGGAGTCCAAGGACCTTTCTTCAGTCCCATTTTCTCACAGCATGGAGCTCTCCCCATTGTTTTTTCTCACCCAAAGGGCTGTTGTTGCCTTCTTAGCTCTGTATCGAAGATGGCAAGAACTGATAATAAGCTCAAAATAACAGTATTTATAAGGGCTATATATGAATATATTAGTACACAATATGACGAGAGTGGAGACAAAAGCAAAAGTTGGGCTGTACATGAAAGTCAAAAGAGTACTATTTGATTATACTAATATTATTTCATACTTTTCAAAAGGCATATCCACCACATCCATAATTGCTAGGAAATCTCCTCTCAAATAATCACCCTCAACTATTCATGTGTGGTGATGGGACTTGGATATATCGAGTGCTCAAATAAAACGTGGGTGAATTAATATATGTTTATATCAATAATTTATTTGGAATATGGATATAATGATATATGTGAACAAGTGCATGTACTTTTCATGTAGCAGTTCAGCGGCTCAACTCCAATTTGGCTAAATATTTTGGTTACAACTGGCTTACGCTGAGAATTCAGAAGCTTATTGGAACACGACAAGTTTAGTGTTATCAAGGGTTTTCTATAGGTTAAATTTTGTATTTAATTTATTTAGTTTTATTCTTTTTATTTTAAACTTTAAAATTTTAATCTTTATCAAATAATAATAGTTAAATTTATTAATAAAAGTATGTTATTTTTAAAATTTGATACACTAAAAATATTATAAGTTATATAATGTTATTTCAGATTATTATTTTTATACATTACTCACTAAAAATCTAATTAATGGATTATCGATAGTTATTTGTACTCATGAAATTTTAAAATTTGAAGAGTATAAGAAATTAGAATGATCTAGTTAGGAAAAATGGACTAATTTTACAATTGTATGCATAGTACAAGACAAGTAATTGAATTAACTAAATGAATTTAACTGTTATTGTTTGGACTAAGACTAAAATTTTAAATTTTAAAAAGTACTGGAATTAAAATTGATCAAATAAAAGTACAATAACTAAACCTGTAACTTTTATTAATTACAGAGACTAATAACACAATTTAACTTTTCCTTTATTAGAGATTTTGTGAGCGAAAGAAAATTTTAATATGAAGAAATATATTCATAAAGAATTATTTAACAATTAAGGAATATATATAAATAATATTTTACTAGTTTCAAGTGCATATTTAGTTTTTAGTTGTTTTAATTAAAACTTTTATATAAAATAGGAAAAAAGATAAAAATATTATTACATTAATACTTATTACTTTATTAAAATTAAATTTTAAGTAATTTTATTTATCGAATTTGTATTAAGTTGACTCATGACACTAACTCAACAAACATATTTTATATAGTATGTAGAACACGATATGGATGAAAATAATTTTTATCTAAAAAAATTATCTTTTAAAATAATGAGACTTTAGTTGAAATGGTGAAATTAAAAATTTGAGATATTTGATGTTTTAAGTTCAAATCTTATCATCCACATATTTTGCATAACTTTAAATTATTTTTTCATAAACTGTATATAAAGTTATGAAAAGGAAAAAAAACACACACACATCCTATAAGAATCTTTATTAATTGTCTAACATTTGAATTTTTAATATTTTTTCTTAATTGAATTAGTGTCGAGTTAACTTGTAACACCAATTTAGTCACACACTTAAATAATATATATAAATTAGATTATAACTGTCAATGTGAATAAGATGATTATGTAGAAATATATTTATAAAAAATATATAAATAATAAATAATTTTTGGTTGAAATGATAAAATTGAAGTTTTCAAGATTTTAATGTTTCAGGTCAAAACTTATCATTTGTGGATTCATTCTAGTTTTAAATTAATTTTATAAATTTTATATAAAAATGAACACCCTCATAGTATTTGTTCATTTTTAGGTAAAAGTATTTTTAGTTATTTTTTAATGAAGTAGATATAGTTGATTCGTGACACTAATTCAATTAATCACTTAAATATAACTAGATTAAATTATAGCACACCCACGCCCGGGTGAAAAAAATCTTGGTAAAAAATATATCTATAAAACTTTTATGTAAAAATAACTAAGATTTTGGTTGAATGGTAAAGTTAAAGCCACGAAGACTTTAGTGTTAAGTTCAAATCCCATCATATGTGAATAATTTATTTGGGTTTAAATTAAAATTTATAAACTTTATATAAAAATATCCTCATTCCAAATAAAATGATACTCAATTAATTCGACCATCAACTTAATTAAAGTTTTAATACAATGTAGATAAATTGCCATAAGTAATGTTAAAATACCATCACATGACCTTTTTAAAGAATATTTTTTTATTACACACCAAAAGGGTGTGAGTCATTAATTAATTTTTGGTTGGGGAATTTTGTAACTCCCTAACTGTATAAAATAATTTTTCATATATATGGAATATTATTTGAGATTATTCACTGTCTGCTCAAAGGTGCTGGCCGTTAGGGTTTCACGTTTGAAGTTGGGGGAAAATGATGGAATAATTATTTCTCAGTTATGCCACCTCCATCTAATTTTCTTTTGGCCAAAATCTAACGTAGAACTTAAAAAGTTTTCGAAAATTGATACTATATCAATATGTGTGATTAGATATAGTCCAATATTACCTTATTATAAGAATAATATATACTGATTAATTGTTAATTTACTAAAAATTAATGAATTTTGGTTGTTCCTTCAAAAAGAAAAGAAATTTCGTCGTCATAGAAAAATAAAAGAGAGAAAAAAAGATAAATTTGGCATCGTTAGAAAATTGGCATATTAATATAGTGTTGAAAGAGTCAAGAAAAGCAACTAGTGCGCTCGGTGCTCATGCGTGCGTGGGACAATCATGTTATTTTCGGCCTTTACTTTCTACCAAATATTAAATTCCTAGCTTTTCTTTAAGGAAGCTATATTTGATTTTATATTTTATATAACACAACAAGAAGTCAAAAATTAAAGGACTAGGGCCATATATAATATGTATAAGCGGTTCACTTAGCTTAACTGACCTATGTCAAATCAATGTAAATTAATTGTGATTTAACATTAGTCACACGTGACATCATTGAGTCCCTATTTTAAAAATTGTTTTCTTTGAACGGAAAAATTTTGGTAAAAATACTACTAAGGATCATTAATGTAAAAACATAAATATTATATATATATATATATTTTTTTCACTTGAACAAATTAATTTTTATATGTTAATATAAAAAAGTAAATTGATCTTTCCTGTTAAATAATATAACGCCCCAAAATTTTTAGTTTTAAATTACTAAGTTATAACAAGTGATTTAATTGGGTTTAGTGGTTAAGTGTTAGTTATGTGTGCTTGAGGTTTGGAGTTTGAATCCCTATAAGTGAAAGGGTACAATTTTAATTTTTGTTTTTGTCCCTTGTTGTCTCGTTCAGAACAAATGAGTTGAACAAATGATTTTGGGTGGAAATCAAACTTCTTTTAGGCTGTTAAGATAGAAACAAATTAGTTTTTTAAAAAATTTGGTTGGGTTGTTATTATATTATATTTTATCTTATTGTATTTTTGTTTTTTTTAAAAGGGACTATTCCTAGGTTTACTCCTTTCAGCCATCTCACTTCCCCTTTTGTCTCCCTAATTGTTGTTTCACGTTTTGCTTCTTTCTTTCCATCCTTCAATTTTTCTTTGACGTATATGTGTGCTTAAGGATATGGATATGAGGCAATCAATTCTATAGGAAGCGCATATTAGATCTTATGCTATGCATCCCGGTGGCAATAAGATGTATTGTAATCTCCGAGAGTTGTATTGGTAGCTTGGGATGAAACGTGAGGTAACCAATTTTGTGTCCCATTTTGATGTGCTATCAAGTTAAGGCTGAACACCAACTTCCTTTTGGATTACTTTAACCTGTTAAGATCCCTCTGTGAAAATGGGAACGAGTAATTATGAATTTTGTTAGTGGGTTGCCTTTGACACCCACTAAGAAGGACTCAGTTTGGGTTATTGTGGACTGTTTGACTAAGTCTGCTCACTTTAATCTAGTTAGAACCGATTATTCCTTACAAAAATTAGTGAAACTTTATGTCTCTGAGATTGTTAGGCTTCATAGGGCTTCGATATTGATTATTTTAGATCAAGATCCTCGGTTTACTTCACATTTCTGGAAGAAGTTACATGAAGCTTTTGATACTATATTGGATTTCAATACAACGTTTCATCCACAGACCAGTCTAAGAGAGTAATCCAGATTTTGAATAATATACTTCGGAGTTGTGTGATTGATTTTCGAGGTAGTTGGGAGGAGTTTTTGCTGCTAGTTGAATTCGCTTATAATAATAGTTTTCAATCTAGTATTTAGATTGCACCTTATGAGGCATTATATGGTCAGAAATGTTGCACTCCACTTTGTTGGACTGAGTTAGGAGAGAGGAAGGTCTTGGGTTCTAAGTTAGTGGTTGAGTTTGAGGATAAGGTTCGTTTGATTCCAGATTGACTTAATGCTGCTTCTAATAGACATAAGTCTTATGTGGACCTTAAGAGATGATATATTGAGTTTGAAGTGGGAAACCGTGTTTCTCTTAAGGTGTCTTTTTGGAAGAAAGTTGTTAGATTTGGTCATTAGGGCAAGTTAAGCCCTCGATTCATTGGGTCATATGGGTTTTAAGGCGTGTTGGGCTAGTTGCTTATCAGTTAGAGTTGCCTTTGGAATTGGGTCACATCCATGACATTTTTCACGTATCCATGTTGAGATGTTACTGTTCTGATCCTTCTAATGTGGATTCAGTGGAGGAGATTGAGTTAAAACTGGACTTGTCTTTTGAAGAGGAGTCGGTACAGATTTTGGATCGTGAGGTTAAAGTCTTGAGGAGGAATACCATCCCTTTAGTTAAGGAGCTTTGGAAGAATCATGGTTTCGATGAGGCCACTTGGGAGCTTGAGGACTCGATGCATCAGCTGTATACTCATCTCTTTGAGTCAGATAAATTTTGAGGCCAAATTTTTTTTAAGGAAGGAAGAGTTGCAATGCCTCAAAATTCTTAGATTTAAATTGCTAAGTCATGACAAGTGATTTAATTAGGTTTAGTGGTTATGTGTTGGTTATGTGTGCCTGAGGTCTAGAGTTTGAATCCCTGTAAGTGTAAGGGTACAATTTAAATTTTTTTTGTCCCCTGTTGTGCAATTCAGAACAGATGAGTTTGGGTGGAAATCAAACTTCTTGTAGGATGTTAAGATAGAAACAAATTAGTTTTAAAAAAAAATTGGTTGGGTTGTTATTATATTATATTTTATCTTATTGTATTTTTGTTTTTTTTAAAAGGGATTGTTCCTATGTTTACTCCTTTTAGTCATCCCACTTCCCATTTTGTATCCCTAATTTTCGTTTCACGTTTTGTTTCTTTCCAGCCTTCATTTTTTCTATTTTTGTTTTTGATGTTCTGTTTCTCTCCTTCCTATTGCCTTTCTCTTTTTACTTGCTAAACTCACCAAAATTCAAATTTATGTGATCGCTTTGTTTCCTTAAACCTCTCTTGGTGTCATTATTCTATCACTGTTCTTCGAGCAACCTAGCTGTAGTGCTTTGTTAGAGTACAAAGAGCTTCATTATCTTTTTGGTGTGGGTTAGTATGTGTGTTTTCTAGTGATAAATTAATTGATTTTGTTTTGTGAGATTGTGGGGAGATTTTTTATGACCTTGAGCATTTGATGCTAATTGTTCGAGTTCTTTGTTAGGTGAAGTTTGTGAAATTCATAACGTACCACCGGCGAATTAGGTGTTGTAGGATCATTGTACCTTTTCGAGGTAAGTGATTGTATTTCTTTTCGCTTAAGGACTGAAATTTTGCTAAAGGAATGTGATGTTGGATAGTATTTTGTTGGTTAATTGAGTTAATTGGATGAATGGTTATAGGATTCGAGAGTTCCTGGCTGCTTGGCTACTCAGAAATACTTTTAGATGTGTGAAATTAACCTGAAACCTCGTTTGAAACTCGAGAAAATTATGAAATAGGGGCTTTTATCGAAACTACCTAGCGCCGCATGGTCGTGTGCTAGGCCGTGTGGTAGATTGTGTGCACCACACGGGCTAGTTTTTTAGGTTGTATGGGCATTTTTCCCCAAAATTTAGGGCTCTATTAGGGGCTGATTGTGGGACTCGAAAATTGTGTCCGTGAGTATCTTGTAGGCCCGAAAAAGTGTAAGTTTTAGTGCGTATATATACATGGGTAAAGTTAGGGGGTATGTTATGTAGGTTTTGTTGTGTACAAAACATATGCTATGTTATGTTCTGTAATATCCTGAATTAGGGCCTAATCGGAATAGTGGTTTCGTGACCATAAATCTGAGATAGAAATAATTATTTTATAATTATTTTGAGGTTTATGATATGATTGCATGATTGTGTGAAAATTTCGTGATGAAATTCTATGCCTAAAGTGCTTAAATTGAAAGTAGGGACTAAATCGAATAAGTTGCAAAACTTGTATTCTAGAAGTTTTTAGTATGAAATTGTTTTGGAATATTAATGAGGAGGTCTTAAATAGTAATTTGACCAATTTTAAGTTCATGGACAAAATTAGGACATGGAAGGAATTTTTGGAAAGTTTAGTAGTAAGGGTATTTTGGTCATTTAGTTATTAAAATGAATTAAAAACAAAATTAAAAGCCAATTTTTGTCCATCTTCTTCATTAGGCCGAAATTTCAAGGGTTCTCCATAGCTAGGGTTTGTTTCAAGCTTCCAAGCCCCGTTTTTAATGATTTTTACATTTTTGAAATCCCAGTAACTCGATAAAGCTTATGTTAGCAATAATTTAACCTAGGGTTTATATTTGGAAAAATACCCATAGGTGAAATTTGTGTATTTTGATGTTTTATGATAGAATATGAAGCTTTAAATTATGTTAGACAACTTGTACTACTTGATTTTAAGCAAAAACGAGTAAAAGGGCTTAATCGGTAAAAATACCTAATAGTCACAAGTACATGTTAGAGTGAGAATTTGATGTTGCCATAGAAGAGAAAAGTGATCAGCATGTTGTAAAACATAATAATAAGGAATAAAGTTTAATCCCGAGCCTAGGGGCAAAAATGTAAATATGCAAAAGTTTAGGGGTAAAATTGTAATTTTGCCAAAATTTGAGTTAAGGATTAATTTGATAATGTGAGCATTAAATAAGCTAAATGTGTTATTTTAGATCAAGAAAGACATGGAATCGACCTCAATCGAGGAAAAGAAAAGATTATGGACTAAATTGCAAAATCCTTGTATTTTGGTACCAAGGTAAGTTCATGTGTAAATAATGTAGCATAATGGTTATTTTTAAGTTATTGGTGTTAATTATATGTTATGCTGAATTTTATTATGAAATGTATGCTTTGTGGTTAATTTCAAATAATATGTAAATTATGTGAACTACTTGTTAAATATAATTGTTACCGAGTATTGATTTCGGCATTCTACGAAAGACGGCAAGGATAAGTGTTCGAGGAAAAAACCCGTTTGAACCTTAGGAATAGATTAGGATACAAGTGACATGTCACTAGGATGGTTGAGCATCCGAACTCGTTGAGTTGAGTCCGAGTTCACTTATGGATGCGAATGTCCGAACTCGTTGAGTTGAGTCCGAGTTCGTGAGATGTAACTAGGCATCCGAACTCGTTGAGTTGAGTCCGAGTTCACTTATGGATGCGAATGCCCGAGCTCGTTGAGTTGAGTCCGAGTTCGCTTATGGGCGGGTTACATGATTGATTGATTGCATATATGGCACTTATGTGCAAGTTATCCATGTATCCGAATTATATTCCGATGTGGTCAACGGGTAAAGTTCTACTCAAATGGAGAAATATTCGAGATGTAAAGAGACGTATTGGTAAGTGATGTGAAATGGATATTTTGGACAAGTATGTATTTAACCCTCGGGTTGAGTATTGATACAACCACGATAAGGTAATAAGATGATGAAAAATGATTAAAAATGTGATATGTGTTTTAGTGATACATGCTAATGTTGATTGGTATGACTGTTTGTTATGTTACTTATTATTTGCATATGAACTTACTAAGCATTTATGCTTACTCCCTCCTTCTTACTCATTGTAGTTTTGGACAAGCCAGCTCAGGAGACGGGATAGGTCGAAGGCTCAGTCACACTATCCGGAAGACTTTTGGTAATGGCTTGTAAATTTAAGTATGGCATGTATAGCAATATACCTTTTTTGTGTAAATGATCTTATGGTATGGTGATGGAATGGTTGAGGAAATGCTTGATAATGATAAATTATGAAAATAGTTAGTTTAGATTATATTTGATGTTAAGGAAAATTATTAAGATACTTAGTGCATAAAAGCTCATAAAAGGGATGAAATTTGCCATAAACAGAATACTGCAGCAACACTGACGCGAGTTTAAAAATTTACTAAAAATCATAGAAATTGAACTTGGTGATGGACTACATATCAAATTGAAGCTTATTATGTCTAGTTTCACATGAAACAAATGAAACAGGTAAAGGAATTATATGTTACAAGATATTTGAATTTTAGTGAAATAGGGTCATAGCAGTTTCTGAATCCCCTATTCCAACTTTAGAAATTCACCATAAATTGTAAAGATATAATTAGGTAGTGTATTTTATATTTTCAGAATCCTTATTGAGTCTAGTTTCAGGAGAAATAAACCTCATAGTCATATGGATTTGTTTACAGAGAGAAATGTGGTTCGTGGTAAACAGAGGTCAGACAAGTCAAGTCCTGAAACAGGGGTAACTTTAACTAATAAAATGTACTAATTGGCCCAACCAAAAATTCTAGAAAACAATTAGTATATAGGTATATGAGTTTATATTTAGGGAAAATTTACGGATCTTGATTTCGAGTTTCGTAACTCGAGATATGATTTTTCTTGTGACTGTGATGCAAGTAGCTTAAAAGCTGTGAATGTAGAAATAAATAATCCAAAGTTCTAAATATGTTAAATTAAGCTTAGTAACACCTCATACTCGACTCCGGCGACGGTCTCGGGCGTGGGGGCGTTACATGTTCCGTATACAAATATATGTGTATGCATGGCGTATGACTAATGTTATATGTATGTGTGATATTATGATTCTGATTATGGTTATGTTTTGGGGTGGGATATGTTATGGTGGAAGAAGTGTTATATGGCAGTATTATTGCAACTATGGCGATTAAATCGTACTTATTTGTCAGGCAGCTTAACTTCATATATATTTATGATTGGCATATCGCCACATATCGGTGTGATTGGATGAAAAGACTTTTGTAGTCCTAACCGATGTGATTGAGTGGACAGAGATGGTGTGCAGCGGTTAGGGGTAGGATTTGATATGCTATGATATGTGATAAGATATGTTCTAATATGAAATATGATATGCTATGACATGTGATATGATATGTTCTGACATGATACATGATATGCTATGAAATGTTACTTAGTATATTCCAATATGAAATTTGATATGAAATGATATAATCTGTTATATACATGTTATGGTCCAAATCACACTATGGGTGTAAAGCTCACGCGTTTGTTTGTTTTGCTTTAGGCGATCCTCAAGCTTAGGATTGGACGGCGATTCTAGAGCCTGGCTTTCACACTTTTGGTTTAAGTATACTATGGACTTTCTTTTTGTTTAATATGGATGTCTTGGACTTTCTTTGGATTTCTTTTTGGATTTTCGAAAACTTTAATTTTTGTTTGGGGACTTTAAAATTTGTTTTATTACTTGTTTGCTGAAAGACTTATTTTTAACTGGTGCTTAAGGCAACACAACATGGCTAGCCAACTGTTAAGGTTTTACAAGATTAAGACACTATAACATGGTTTTCCGCTGTAAAGTTTTCTCCTAAGGCGTTATATTAGTGTAACTCACATATGAACTAAGTAAGTTGGATTTGTTTAGTAAAGTTAAATTAACTAACGTGGTTATCATCAAAGTAGTCTCTGGTTTCAGAATTGATATGTTCTTTTCAATGGGTTAATTTAATTGGTTTTTTTTATAGTTAAAAGTATATTTTCTTTAAAATTAAGCATTAGTAGTACGATGTAACCTCCACAATCTTACCATAACGTCTAGGTCGAGTTTGGGGTGCTACAAATAGTGTTTGGAAAGTCACTTAAACTTAGTTTAGCATTACTTCTCGAAAGTACTTTTGAGCAAAAAGTTAAAATTTTCTGCTTCTAATTTTGATTAAGAAAGTGCTTTTGCAAAGTGTTTTTTTCCCCCCAAAAGCACTTTTGAAAAGCTCAAAAGCATTTTGTTTAACAATAGTTTTATCTCAAAAGTGTTTTTTTTTTGTCTCAAAAGTGCTTCTTAGAAGTAATGCTAAACTAGCCCTTAGTTATTAGATTTGAGTTTAAATGCTTTTAATTACACAAGGTAATATGTTTGGGTAATTATTGTAATTAGTTAGTCTCACCGAATTGGGTGTAATTGGATGTTCCAATTCTTAGGGGAGGGTGAAAATTGGAGTAATTACGCAAGTCATTACACCCAAATTCAATTTTTAAAAAATTATATTATAAGTATGAACACATATGAGTATTTTGGATGATTATGGTAAAAAAAATCTTATATAATAAATCCTAAAAATTATATTATAAAAAATAATTTGTGTTTTATAAAGTTATAACAAAAATTTATATTATTTAAATCCTAAAATATTCTAAAGTTATGACAAAAATATTTATTATAACAAATAATTTACATGTTTTAAAAGTATTAAATATATTTATTTATAAAAAAAATTATGACCATGGACATAACTTATTTATGTATCCACACTATATATTATAAAAATAATATACTTATTCATAAAATAATGTTATATTTTTTGTTATCATAACTTATTTATAAAAAATAATTTTTTAAAGTTATGAAAAAAAATATTTTATTTATAAGAAGTGTTATGAAAGTTTTGGACAATTTATAAAATATTTTTTTTATAAATGTTATATATATTATAAATTTTATATTATTTTTACTTAGTTTATGTATTATGTAAGGGGATATAACCTAACATAATTCTTTCCCAAATTAAATTTATATAATTTTTTATAATTAAAGCTACAAATTATTTAGATTGCGAACTCAAATATTATAAGATTAAAATAGAAAATGTTTCCTTGCATGGGATATGATACCATTTGAGAGAATGTTGCCAGACACAAGCACCATAAATAGCTCATGGACTCTTTAATTTAAGACATTTAAAGCTTCAAAATGTGGTTGAGAAAATATTTGTTGTTTTAAATAAATATTTATCATATTAACATCACCTTAATAGCATAAAGACAAAGTTGGATCGTATTAGTATATTACATATTTCATAACTTCAATTATAAGTAGAATCGAGATAATCCATACTTAGTAGAGTACGTGGAGGAAGGAGATCTTGATAATCTTAATGATACATATGCAAATTCAGACGATGATGAACTCAGTCAATGGCCAACAAATGATGATAAGAAGCGTATGTAAAAATGTTAAAGAGGGCATAACCCAACAACTATGCACTAGAACAATTAGATAAAATTAGATATAATGTTTAATTTTCTTGTTATTTTTATTAGCAATCATTTTATCAGCTACTTTTTTAGACTAATATAATATATATGATAATTTGATTTTAATTTTTGTTACTTGGTTAGAAATCATTTTTATCTTTCTCATATTTTTTAATAGTAATTAATATTTTTAAAAATATAAATTATGTAAATGTATAAGTACAATCTGTACTACCAAACATGACATAAGAAATTACGATATAATTACACTTTGTTAGCCTAACACGTCTAGGAAATTAAAGTTTTTTGTAATTACAAGAGAGTGTAATTACTATACTGGTAATTACATGTTCATTCAATTACTCTATGTTATTCAAACAGTCCCTTAAAATTTCATCTATTACTATAATTTAAAAATTTGTGTGGTTGATAAAATAATCAAACAACTACATATGGTGTGTCACGTGCATTTAATGTTGACGACCAATTTTTCATAATAAAAATGAAAGGAATTTTTAATAGATAGATCAGTTTACTCTTTTATCTAATGTAAATGGACTAGTTCATTTTTTAAGTAAAGGAGACAAAATATAATCTGACTCATAATACAAGGACCTCCATTATACTTTTACCATCAAATTTTAAAAAAATCATATAATTTTTTAAAGTAGTTTAATTAATATCATCGCATGTGTATTTCGATTAATTATGCACACTTTCTTGCAACAATTTCCTTTTTTGTAATGATCGAGATGTTGAAGTTAAAATTTGGGAAGGTGAATTACATTATGAGGGTTTTAACTTTGGTCATTGAAGTGTTAATAAAATGGTATTAACCATTAATGTTTTAAACAATATATCAATAGTTAAATCAATAAAATTATTAATTTTTGGTTTAATTGATTCGACATGTTTGATCATTCATCCAACAATAATTAAATAAATATTAAAAAATTCATAAAAATTAATTTGAATATATATAAATTGATACAACTAGTTCAATCATTGATTTTTTTACCAATTTTCAATTTTTTATCAGTTCTAAGTGGTTCTCAGAGGTGAATTGAATCCCTTTGTTCAAATTGGTATATCAATCAATTTCCAGTCTATTTGTTCCAATCCAATTTCAATAATACTATTAACCATTGTTCTCTTATGATATTAATGAAAGATCTAGTCAGTTTGCCACTAGTTTAAACTGTAACACATGTTCAAACATGATATATGAAACTTGCGTTAATAACTCTGCCAGTGCCATCTATTTATAGGGAGAGATAATAGAATCCTGGTTGAATAAGACTTATATATTATTTATTTAATAGAAAACATATTCCTAGTAAAAACTACTAGGGTTGCCGCCCCTTCCCATATTGTATGAGCAGATTTGAGCCTCTCCTATATTAGGTTAAATTATATGTGCTTCCTAGACTTTTAACCCAACACTTTATAATTTAATACAACCCAATACTTTTTTTATTTCCTAAAATAAATATGATTTATTCTATTAATTTAATTAATTAAATTAACTAAATTAATTTCCAATTAAATAATTTTCTCAATCCAATTCTAATTATGTTAAAGTCATGACAATTTTATCATAAAAAAAATCTATGAGGAAATATATTTAATTTTCCCATTCAACGGATTCATAAGGACTAATTAATTCAATTTCATTTTTTTACTTAAATTATTTAATTATATTAGATTGAATAAGAATTCAAAAACCTTAAATTAATTTTCAGTCATTTCTATACTTAGTGAGAAAACACATTCATTTGTGAATGTCACCCATAACTTCATCTGTTCATTTGGTTTACATGCAATTCATTTCTGGTTCATAACTAGCGCCAAATAATTTATACTTAAGTTCCAAATTTTCATCTATTAATTATAAACTTATTTAGTCATGAAGGCATTCCACTATAGTACAGTGACTGAGTTTTCCCTAACTACATACATTACAAAAGCTACTTAATAACTGCTCGTCCAAGTGTGTTACCCTCATAGGATATCCTTAATCTATTTGCAATAAATTTGTTCTCACAATATGATCCTATTTTATCTTATGATAACCATTACATCTTGCTCCATGAAATGCCAATTACTATAAAATGGTAATCAAGTCATTTATCAGAAAGACAAGTAACCCGTGACCACATTCATTTTCATCTATCAAGTAATATCAATGAGAGGGTATCATTTACCTATTAATTGGGCTATATGGATTCCATGAAAAGTCAATTACTATCAAATAATAATCAAGTCACATTTATGTCTCTATCTTTTGGGAGTTATCTCCTCCGATGCTCAAGGAAAAACACCTCTTTAATTGGACTTAATAGATAACATATTAGTTTTTTAATCAGTTCACTCATTTTTTATTAGGCTAAGGAAATGTTTAGGTTTATCAACTAATACAAGTTGCCTTTCCATATTACAAACCAACCACGTAATACTGCTTAGCTTTATTTAAACGTTACATAACCAATCAACTAATATTTGCTTCTATTTTGCTTTGCGTTCATAAACATTGAAGACAAGATACAAAGAGTATTAATGTAATTAATGGATATTTTTATTACCAGGAATGAATTCAAGATCCGTAAGAAACTTTTGAAGCTAATATTGCTTCTTTTGTTGCCTCAGAAGCAACCATTCAACTTTCATAGTGGAAGTCAGCAGTACTGTTTTGCTTGACTCTTCTCCATGCTATGGACCTGCCACCTAGGACAAAGACACACCCCAATGTCGATTTTATTGAATCTCAACACGTTTGGAAGTTAGAATCTATAGAACCGAAAAGAGTAAGACCTTTTTTGGAATACACAAGCAGAATCTATAGAACCGAAAAGAGTAAGACCTTTTTTGGAATACACAAGCATATAATCCCTTGTTCTCTATAAATACTTGAGTATATGCTTAATTGCTTGCTAATGTCTTGGTTGGGATTTACTTGATATTGACTCACCAACCCTACTGCGAAACAAATATCTAGACGTGTGCATAACACAACATACATGAGACTTCTTACTACTGAAACATAAATAAATTTTCTTATGTACTCTCATTCTTATACTAGCTTAGGATAGTCATCTAAAGAAAGATGAAAGCACGATATAAAAGGTTGAGTTCCCTTCTTTGTATTGACTATTGTATAATGTTCTAATATCATGTCCATGTATGAAGCTTGTGATAATGTTATTACTTTCTTCTTTTGATTCCTTAGGATTCAAATGCCTAGAACAAAGTTAGCTTCTCCCAATTCCTTCATGCTAAATTGTTGAGTTAACCATATTTTAACCGGTAACAGTGTCCTTACTCATTTTCAATGAGTAAAATGTCATTGACATATAGAATGAGAAAGATCACATTTCTATCCCCAATGCATTTATAAACACAAGGTTCATCTACATTTTGCTCAAATCCAATTTTTTGATCACTTGATCAAATCTTTGCTTCCATGAGTGGGATGCGTGCTTAAGTCCATATATAGATCTAAGCAATTTGAAAACTTTATGTTTGTTTCTTTTAGCTATGTATGTAACACCCCTAACCCGTATTAGTTGTTGAAATAGGGTTTCGTAGCATTACCAAAACTTTCAGAACATTTTACAAATAATTTATGTGAATTACTTTTCATTAATCGAGATCATTCAAAACGTCCCTTAATTGGACCCTTGAGGCCCAATATGAGCATTAGAATTGAGTCAGGAATTAATCGGGAGCTTTAAGAATTTTTCATGACATTTCAAAAATTTTCCAAGTTATAGGGCTCACATGCTCGTGTGGTCCAAGGAACACGTCCGTGTGACCCTAGAAGACGCCCGTGCTGTAGGCCATGTTTGACCCCGTGTAACTCTCTAACTTGTGCATACGGCCATGCCACACGCTTGTGTGTTAGGCCGTATGGTTAATTAATTCTTTTCAAAATTAGGTGCAGGTTTCACACGGCCAAGACACATGCCTGTGCTCAAGGCCGTATCTCCCACACGGCTGAGACACACGCTCGTGTCTCTTCTCGTGTGCTTAATTCTGAGCATTCTATTTTTCTCGAATTTAAGGTACAGAGGGCACACAGGCTAACTACACTCCCATGTACCAGGCCGTGTGTCAGACACGGTCTAGACACACACCCATGTGGACAAAATAAAGCCATTTCTAGCTTCATTTCTTATCCAAAATCACACCAATGACCTGCACTTAAACTCACATCCAAATACCAACCATTTCAAGCATTCAAGTTAAGTAAACTCTATCATTCAACATGACATACCATTACATGCATACATGTTCATATTCTTGCCTTGGTTTAGTCCATATAATAGGCATAATTTGATCAACTAATTAACACATATGTAGCTACCATAGTATGATATTACAAATATATCAAAATAAACCATTACTAGCCATTCCAATGGCTAGATTACAAGCATCATTTACATTTACATGCCAATATGGCCAATATAACCTATACATGCCATTACAACCATAATTAATTTACAATATATACCGATATAGGCCGATGGATAGTGTGACTGATCTCCGCCAAGCTTCCAATCCAATGAGCGTTCGATTTACTCTAAAATAGGGAAATAAAACTAAGTAAGCATTAAATGCTTAGTAAGTTCGTATAACATGGTACTTAACTTACCATTCATTCTATTTTAAGTTAACTATGTAAAGCATATTCAATCAATTTGCCCTCAAGCCCTACATACATCTTTATTGCCCTTGTTAGTCATATATTCCATAATAACATCGAAACATATATGGGCTCAACAAAAATCAAGTTTCCAAGCACATATGCTTTCCACAACATGTATTCATTCAACATGCGTAATTCATCTCATTATTACAAGTATAATTTCATACTAGTTCATTTTGAGTTCAGATCATTTCATATCAGAACTTTGCTCATATTACTCGGAATATCAAGATCACAATTAAAACACTCAAGGTGTATAAGTTTATAATCAAGGATGTACATACTCATCAAATAAATTCCATGTAAAATATCATCATTTCATATTTTCATATATCAATTGTCACGTATCGTCATTTTCATGTATTTTAGGCCAATATGTGTAATAACTCATTTCTTATTCATATCTTCTCATGTCAAGAACTTTTACCTGTTGAATTTATCCGAAATATCGATAGATACGCAAGTAGTACACTCGTGGTGTACAAATCAGGATTCGCTAATTCATATTCAATGGTACCTATAAGGTACTATTTCAGAGAGTATGCTCTCGAGCCACACATGTATACAATAGGATTACCAGTCTAGGCTAAATCTTTTTTATGACATATGCTTTAAGGAGCTTGATTTGGATTACCCGTCCGGGCTAAATCCAATTCAAAACATATGCTCGAGAGGACTTATATCAGGATTACCCGTCCGGGCTAAATCCTTGCTGTAATGAGGTCAATAAGATTACTCGTCCTAGCTAAATCCCGTCAGCAATAAATGCAGGACCTCATTCATTTTGGGAAAGCACATATCCATCGATTCTCCATTTATTCAACTGGGATTTAAACATTTTTCAAGCACTATTGGGCATGTAATTATTTCATACATCCATAACATTCATATAATTCAAATAAACACATTCCACACTCGTTCCAAGCATTAAAGTAACATTTTTATCATTTATCATTTATCGGACATTATTATTGATCAGGCACTTTCATTTATTGGGCTTTAACGAGTATGTGATCATTTCACATATTTATGGCATTTATACAACTCACAAACACAACATTTAATTCAAGCATAAAACATATACAATTTAGTTACACGAATTTAGCTCGACAAATGTTCATGTACATAAATCTACTAATCCGACATTTTCCTCTTTTCCTAGTTCTAACTCCAAATTTGGTCTATCCAGATCTATACGAGTAAATTTAACTTCCATTGGACTCAATTTACAACCTAAGCAAAATTACCGTTTTGCCCCAAACTTTTCCATAAATTCCAATTTTGTCCCTAGGCTCGGAAAATGAAACTTATGCAATTTACTCCCTATTCCAAGCCTAAAAAAATCCCATTACAAAATTTACAACGCTTGTATTCATAAAAATAAGCATTTTTCATTAAATTTCACAACTTCACATTTTAGTCTCTAAATCATGTTTTCATAAAAAATCACTTTGTAAAAGTTGTTTATCTATAAAAAATCTTTCATTAACTACCATAAATTTCTAATTTTAAACATATACATCCATGACCCATTTTCCATACTTTGATAACTTCTCAAATTGATCCCCCAAACAGATAGATTAAGCCATCCCAGTTTCAAAAATATCAAAATTACTAAAAACAGGCCAAGGAAACTTACCCAATTTGTCCATGAAAGTTTCTTCTCTCTCTCTTAGGATTACCATGTATTATTTTGGGGAAGAAGATGAGAAAATAAGATGATATCTCTTTTATCATCTTTTAATTAATTAAATATTTTTACTTTCGAATTTAGTCCTTACCCTTTTTCTAAATTTACATGGATGAGTCACCAAAATATCTACATACTTTTTATTAATGGCCTAATTACCATATAACGACCTTAAGTTTTTAATTCCATAGCTATCTAATCCTTCTAGCTACTAGAATCCAACATTTGCATTTTATGCGATTTGGTCCTTCTCGTAATTAAAGACCTAATCGATAAAATTTTCTTATCAAAATTTTCACATGACATGTCTGTCATAATACGGACCATATAATAAAATAAAAATAAATTTTATTTTTCGGCTCAGATTTGTGGTCTTGAGACCACATTCTGATTTCACTGAAATTGGGCTGTTACAATGTATCTAGTAGGTTGTATCATATAGATAATATCTTCAATATAACTGTTCAAGATTGCTGTATTGACATCCATTTCCTAGATCTTGTAATCGAGAATTTCCATAATGTATAATAATATAAGGATTGAATTGAGCTTGACAATCGGAGAGAAGGTTTCTTTACAACTAATATTTTCTTTTTGAGCATACCTTTTTCCTACAAGTCTGGCCTTAAAAGTTTCAAATTTTCCATATGCATTTCTTTTCTTCTTGTAAATCCACTTACATCCCCATGGTTTTATCCCTTCTGGCAAGTGTACAAGTTCCCAAACTGAGTTAGATTTTATAAAATTCATCAAAACTTTCATAGCTATTTCATAGAGCTTGGAATCAATTGTCTACATCACTTCATCAAATGTGAGTGGGTTGTCATTTTCTTGTTCGACCTACTTTGTGTTTAAATCACTTTTTCTAGACTTGAAGAACTTAAGCCTATGAGAGACCCTCCCATTACGATGAAGCTCCCTTATTGCTAATCTTTTGTAGGTCTACTATTAGGAGTTGTTTTTGAAACTATTACTATAGGGCTATTTTTATTTCTCGAAAGTTCCTCGAGTACTTCTTTACTTTGAGGTTTAAGGTCATTCATGTAAATCTCCTTAAGTAAGGTAGCATGAATCGATACTATAACATTTGCTTTTTCGGGTTATAAAACTAACTAACCTTGTTCTTTTAGGATATCCCACAAACATGCACAATTATGCCTATAAATCCAACTTCCTTACATCTTTGTCCAATACACAGGCTAGGGCATCCCAATTTTATTGCAGCTTTAGTCGGTACATCATTTAGATTGTAGCAAACCATTTGTAAAGTGTATCCCCAAAAGGATATTGAGAATTGCGAACAATTTAACATTAACCGAACCATGTCTAACAAGGTTTGATTCCTTCTCTTTGCCACACCAGTCTGTTGTGGAGTTCCTGACGCAGTTAATTGGGATAATATTCCATATCTATGAGGTAACCTAAGAACTCATTTGATAAGTATTCCTACCTGAACCAGGCTGAATGTCTTTATGGGTAGACCTTGTTGTTTCTCTACTTCTACACGGAACTCTTTGAATTTATCAAAGGTTTTACTTTTGTGGTGTATTAGGTACACATGCCCATATCTGAAATAACCATTTATGAAAGTTGTATAGTAACCACCTGATGTTCATAGGGTCATATATATAAGTATGCACAAGTTCTACGGGTTTAATGACCCTCGTTCCTTTTGTATTAAAAAATCGCTCAGTCATCTTACCTTCCAAGCAAGATTCATGTTGTGGAAGATCAACTCCCTTAAATGAACTTAAGGTGTCATATTTCAAAAGTCTAGTGATTATTTCTAATATGACTATGTCTCAAATGTCAAAGGTACGCCTCGTTAGAGTGAGAACTCTTAAGTATTTTATCCGTTAATTCAATTTCAAGTAGTGTATACATATTTTGTTTGATGAAGTGGAGATTATTTGACATTTTTCCATTATAAATAATAGTAAATTTTATAAAAATTTCAATACTATTATTAAAACTCAAAGTTAAGTCATCTTTAAATAAACATGCAACAGAAACTAAGTTTCTCTCGAAACTAGGTAGATAGAAAATGTCTTTTAAAATAATCTTCCTAAAATTATCAAAGTAAAGATGTACATATTCCACTGCTTTAGTTGCCACACTTCCATATTCAGTTCGCAATGAGAGAATCTTATCTTAAGATCTTTCATTTCCTTGAACCCTTATTAGTGGCTCAAGAATCAATGACCCAATGGTCTATCGAATCTTCCACTAAGCAAATTTATATCATAAAGAGTTTCATACCATTGCCATTAGTGGCTAGGTAATCCTTCCACTCTTTGCAGTTGACCTTGAAATGTTCTTTCTTATTGTAAAAGAAACACTTTGACCTAGATAAGTTTTTAGGCTTTTTAGTTCTCTTTCTTTCCACTTTAGGTGGCCTAGAGGACATAGTCTTGATTCTTTTACATGTTTTCCTTACGCTTGAAGGGAAGAAGCAACCGTTAAGTTTGCTTCTACTTTTCGGACTGATTGATTGCCATTTAACATTACCTCATAGGATTGTAACTCCTTCATGAGTTGTGTAAGGTTAGTTTCTTGGTTTCAAGGTTATATGCGGCCCTAAAGCCTATATAGTTCTTGGACAAGATTTTGAACACCGTTTCAATTTGTGTATTTTGGTCCAGATTGGTCTCATTATCCATGACCTGGGCAATATAATCCATAAGAGTAATCATATAGTATTTGGTTGGAATATTGGGTTTTTTTTAGCATTCATCAAACTAGTTATAGCCAAATGTCGAGCCAAAGTAGCTTGGCCTCTGAATATGTCCTCTAGTTTTTCTAAAATCGCTTCGGCTATTTTACAACTCTCCAATTTCTTATAAAGATAATGGTCATGTTGCCAGCATGTACCAATAAGCTATCTCATCGGATTCTTCCTAACAATTTCTAGCATCAGCTTGGTTGGTTGGAGGGGGTTTGTTATTCAGAACTATCTTGAGTTGCTAACATCTTAGGACAATCATGAGGTTCTTTTTTCAATCCTTATAGTTATTTTTGTTCAATTTGTTCTCAAGGGGTATGTTTAGTAAGGAATAGGTGTCATTTTGAACTAAAAAATAAAACATCCATTCATTAATATCTTTGTATTAATAATTTAAAAAAAAATTGCAACAAACAATATGCTTTAATATGATGCATGTGTCTTGTGTTAAACCTTGAAAATATTTTAAAGTCATTGCAATGATAATTCCTATATGGATTGAATTAAGACACTTTGAGGCAATCTTAATCAACTACAAAGAACATGAATTTCCATCCAAGTAATACGCGAATCTAATCCCTTAGGTATTTACACATACTAATAATCGTTTCGTGTTTGACCATCATTCTAACTAAGGTAAAACTTTGTAGGAAGTTGCTTAACTAGAATGATATTGAGTGTATAGCCATCAACTCAACATTTATAATTACATGTAACATGAATGAGTCATCTTGGGACAATCTCAACAACTTACATTTATGACTAGTTGTTCTTTATAAAAAAAACTTTTTCAATGGATTCCACGTGATAATACCTACCTCAGGGCTAGAAAATTATCATATGCTATCACAAGATAATTATCTCTTTTAAGGAAATATCCTCAGTGAAATTGTGACAGACGTAATTTGACCCTAGTCAGAATGTGGTTTCGGGACCACAAAACCGAGTCATAAAAATTTACTTTAATTTTAATTGCATACATTTGATGTGTAATAGTATGTGTATGAAAAATTAATGTTTTAAATTATTCTTAGGAATGTGAATTTTCTTGAAAGGACTTAGTTGAGAAACTTAGAAAAGATGATAGGTAAATTGTAAGGATCAAATAACAACAAGGTGAGAAAACTTGGGTTTGCATGTCAAATTGCCCAAAACTCAAGTAGTGGCCGGCCAAGCAAGGATGGTTCTTCCATTAAGTTGAATTTTTAATGTAATGCTTTTATTAGTAAATGGTTAAAATAAATTAAAGAAAGGAAAGATGAATAAAATAAGAAAGCAAGAGAAATTCTTCATCTTCTTTCTTTTTCAAGTGCCGTAAGCTAGGAGAAAGAAGGGAGAAATGTTCTAAGACATTCGGCCATCCTAAGGGGTTGATTAAGGTAGGATTCATGTTAGTTTTGTTAAAATTTTTGTGAAAATCTAGTTAGTAGCCAATGTCTTATTATATCCCATATGTTAATTTTCTACCTAAATAGGTAATTAAATGGCATACGGTTAGGGAGAGGTAAATGCTAAGAGTATGGTGCTTTTGATGTTGTGAATGGGAATAGTAGAAAGGTGAAAGAAAATTTAGGTAGAAATGTAGTTATATGTGGATTTATATGATGTTACAAATAGATGTGAAGCTATGCTAGATTAGGAAAAATTCGGTCAAGTGTTCATGAGAGGAAACTATGTGTTTAAAAGAATAAAAACGATATTATAATTGATAGTATATGTATTCGGCCATCTAATTAAGTGTATAGGTGATGTTAAATCTAATTTTTGCACATTCGGCTATATAAGTATGCCTATTTGTGATATTACCTTTGATTGTATAAAATCGACTAAAATGAGTAATTAGTAAAGGTGGTTGCCTAATATACAAATATGTATATATGTATGTGTAATTGGATTATTGATAGTAAGGTGATATTATATGGTTATTAGCCGAATGGCTCAAAAGCATAAGGTAGAAAGATAAAAATTTACCATGTGTGGCACTATGTGTGCCGATTTGGATGTTGAAGCATGAGAGAAAATCCAATGCACTGAGTGTGCGGTTTACTATGGCACTATGTGTGCAAATTCGGTTGATAATATAAAATGTGCATGAAAGAACGAAGTTGTAGAACTAGTAACTAAAATATCGAACTTGAGACATGTGCTGAGTAGGTATAAATTTATCTAGTGCATCATGATTCCATGCTTTGAGGAATCGGGTCTAAATCAATTGGATTGTTTTGGTATTTGATTTGATTGTAGGACTTGGCATGAGATTGAATCGAAATTCTAAGAAATTATAGCATGGTTCGGTATGGTTGGAGTAACTGATTTTGCATTATTTGTTTTCTCTTATGATCTTTTATAAATGGACGGTATGTAAGGCTTATGACTTACTGAGTTATATACCCATTTGGTGTGTTTGTTTGTTACTTATTTAGGTTTCTTTGACCCATTTTGTGTGCTCGGGACCATCGTCGAAGTCATCACACCAGCTTGCAACTTTTTGGTACCCTCTTCTTAGTTGGTCTAAGAGAACATGTCGGCATGTATAGGTTATTATGTTTTGTTTGAACTTTAATATGTAAACTTTTAGCCATGCGAATATGGCTTAAATGCTAAGTTTGGATTTGGCCTTATGGGTGCTTAGTTATAAGGTTCAGTAAGTTTGGCCTTGATAATTCGGTTTTGATTGAGTAATAGTCTAAGTCTATTTGATTATTATGCCGTATGCCATGGCTGATCATTTTTGGTGTTACACTTATGATATGGTTATTGAGTAGTATGGAAATTTTTGATAATGACTAGCCATTGGAATGGCTAATCATGATCATATTTGGTGTTATGTATGTCAAATTACTAGCTAATCCATGGAAACCATGAAATAGGTAAAATTTTACCATAAAATAGATTCAGACAGCAGTAGTAATGTGAATTTGGAAAATCACTAAAAATAGTAGAAATGGAATTAAATAATGAATAAATTATGGAATTGAATCTTGATGAGTCTATTTTCATATGGAAGAAGCAAAACAGGTATATGAGCTATGTTTTATGAGATGTTTAAATATTTGTGAAACGGGGCCAGAGCAATTTCTGGATCCCCTGTTCTGACTTTGAAAATTCACCATATATTTTAAAAAAATAATTAGAAGTCATTCTTTATATGTAAAGATCCATTTTAAGTCTAGTTTTATTAGAGGCAAACGGTATAGGCATTGAATCCCTGTAAATGGAGATATCTAATTCGTAATGCATAGAGGTCATAGTAGTCAAACCCTGATACAGGGGAGATTTTAACAAATAAATTGTACTAATTGGCCTGGCCAAAAATTCTACAAAAATTTTTACTAGATAAATATATGAGTCTAGTTTCAGGAAAAATTTACGGAATTGGATTTCGAGCTTCAGAACTTGAGATATGATTTTTAAAGCGACTGTGATGCAATTAGCCAGCTTGTCTAGAAAATTTTAAAATGAATTGTATGAGCTGTTTAAGTAATGAATTAAGCCCGTTAACACCTTGTGTTCGACTCCGTAAACGGTCTCGGGTACGGGGTGTTACAGAAATCCACATGACAATACCTACCTTAAGGCTAAAAAATTATCATGCCATCACAAGAGACCATTAATAGAGCCCATAAGTCTTGTTTAGGTATATTCTCCCACTTAATCTTTCAGAAAACATGCAATGCTTTATTTTTTATTTCAATCATGAATGATTAAAATGTCATGACAAGTACATGTGATATTATTTTTCCTAAAATGTATGATATGCATATGATACATATGCATGAACATACTTTCCAATCAATTTAACTATCACCAGGCTATAATATAAAAGCATAAAATTAAGTAACTTTGACCAACCAAAGTTTCCATGTATCCATCATAGAAAAATAAATAAAAATAATAATTTTACATATATTATCAAAAAGCATTCTTTGTATCTTCTAGGTGAAAGCCAAATATCCTAGTAAACCCAAAAGACTTGAAAAATCACTGAAGGCATATATCACCAAACCGTCGTCACCACCACATATCACCGTTTTTGTCACTTTCAACACCATCATTATCGATGCCATTTTCATCGATCATCACTGTTATTGACTGTCCAATCATTATCGAGCACCACCGGCTATCACCAGTTGGCTCACTTCTAACCACCGTCAGTCGATGTTGGCTTTCTTGATCGACCCACTGCTGGTTTTTTTATAGCTGGTTGGGTTGGGTTTGTGTCATCTAGATCGATTTATGATATGTTTTGGCTTTCCAGGTTTCACCAAAAATTAGGTTATAGAAAACCTAAGTGCATTCTCGACTCACATGAATTATTCTAAAATTAAAATAAAACCTATGTGAAGATGATAGTCCACGATTTAATTACATATCCCAAAAATTTATTAAAACCTAAAATTACAACCAATCTAATTTATAGGAAATACAACTTTGGCTAAATTAATTTATCAAATATATAAAAAAATAATTAATAACAATTCATTCACAAACGTAACCTAAAACATGCATATAATTACAAGAATACCATATCTTATAAAAAATTAACCAATCATGAAGAAGAGAGAAAATTTGGTAATGATTTATATTATAAACAAAGCAAAAACTAACTCTGATACCAATCGTTGGAAAAATTCATTTAAGAAAATGGTTTATTGTAACAGCGGAAGTTTAAAAATTTTCTAAGCAAAGCTGGTTTATGATATTTATAATAATAAAATTTTTGAGAAAACTTCCTATGCTTTGTGCGAGATGGATTTGAATTGTTACTGGTGTAACGCCCTAAAAATCCCAAAATCCCGAACTTTCTTTGTTTTCAATTTTGATAAAAATTGTGTTTTATGTTCCTAGCCATGTGATAATTATAGTAGGTCTTAATTAAGGTTTGAGTTCGAACCTAGGAATAAATGAAATTATAGTTTAATTATTAAAAGAATCAGGGTTGGCAAGTAGTTGGGCTTTTAAATAAAAATAAGGGAAAATAGCATCAAAAAGCCTTGTGGAGGAGTGTCTAAGTGACGCCACTTAGGGAGTAGGGAGGTGGCATTAGTAGCTATCAAGGAGATCCAAGGTTTGAATCCTAGCTTAGTATTTTTAGAAGTTTAATTTTGACCTTCTAGAAGGATGGAAGTGGCGTGAAGATGGACTCCAAGGGGAGTGTTCAGAAGAGAAAATTAAGGAAAAGATCAAAGGGTTATCAGGGAGAAAAACGAGTAGATGAGAAGGGAGAAGTGATGGAGCCGAATTGGGAATTGGGCATGGAAAATTCAGCTATAAGGGCTAAAAATAGGGGCCGAATACAGGGTTGCCAGGCTACTGTCGAAATTCTTCTTCACCTTGTTGCCAGAAACCCCTTTCTCCAAAAGTCGAAAACCCTTTTGTTTTTCTTTCTTTTCTTCCTGCCGATTTCTATTATTCTCTACACAGTTTTCTTTGTTTCACTTAGTCGATTTCTTCTTCTACTCTTCTTCTTTAATCTGTACTAAACAAACCTTATTCACCATACTAAGTTTGAAAAGCCAAAAAGCCAAATCTCCCAAGGGCTGAATACTCTTTGACCGAATCTAGTGGAATTAGTATCGGATCTTGGATCTTAGCTCTCTGCTGAATTGTTCTTTAGGTGTTTTCGGTTTTGGTAAGTTTTCCTCATCCATTGGCTAAGGTTGGCCGAATAGCCATAGTAAGGTAAGGGGACTTGTGTTGGATACGAGTCACCTATTATTCTGGTTTTAATAGTTACGATTGGTGCAGATCTAGGAGTTGATCGTGGTTAGTGAAGGGATCGTTATACTTATCGCGCAAGGTAAAGATAAGGTGAGATTCTGGCTTTTGGTAAAGTATTTGATAAGTATGCAAGATTAATCTTTGAGTGATATCGATTGTAGGTTTGGGCTAAGGAGATCACATCACGCTTGCTTACTAGGTGTGTACATACACTGCACACACATTATGTATCGGTAAAAGCCGAAATGCTGAAAGCCGAAATGCCGAAAAGTCGAAAGTTTGGCTACCGTAGTCTTGCGAGTGCGCGAACACTCGTACGGAGGAGACCGATAGGTTTCTTGAGGCCCACGGGAGATTCCGTGGGCTTAGGTTCTGATTTGGCCATATAGGCCGGAATGGGCTAAATGGGCCCGATGGGCTGTTGGGCCCATAATAGGCAAAAACTGAATGTTGATGCTATGTGATAGGAACTTGTATGTGAGCATGATTATGAATGTGATTGGGCATAACGGGCCATATAAATGTGATTTGGGCCTAATGGGCCATATACAAGTGATTTGGGCCTAATGGGCCATATGAATATGATTGGGCTTAATGGGCCAAATACAAGTATGTGAAATTGTTTAGGCTTTGTAAGGGGTGTTGGGCCTAGTATATGATATCCACATAAGACTTAATTAATATATTGCGACCATGGACAAGTCAAAGGGTTAAGGTGTGGCAACGGGTATATGCATGTCTAGGATTGGATCTAGAGAGAGCTTGGTACTTAAGCGGTCTTAATGACTCACCTCCTCTTCTCTGGAATCCTACTTGGTGCATAGTGTTCATTCATCTTAGCTCACGGGACTCGTTAAAGGGCCAAGGTAAGTGAAAACCGTAACTATGAGAAAATTACCGAAATGCCCCTCAGGGCGAAAATGACCAAAATACCTCTAGGTGTAGAATGTAAGTTTTATGGATGTGACATGCATACATATGATATTCTGCTTAGGTTGCATATGGGTGGGAATTATGGAACGGAGGAAGTATATGAGGATTCCATGGTTGCTTGACAATCGTGGATTCACCGACGGCTTTTAAAGCCCAATATGTAAATGAAGGTAGTTCCGCAACCAGGCTACCATGGTGTGTGGGCTGGGTGGGTCGATATTTATATCCCCACATGGTGTGACGGGGGATGGAGCTGGTGTGTAGCTGATGGGTAATTTGGATGGGATTGCATTGCATGATTGATGAATGATGTTTTTTTTTGAATGCTTGTTTTCCGTCAAGGGTTGTACACACTGAGTTTGAGAAAACTCACCCCCTCTTTTATTTTATTTTCAGGTGATGCTCAGTAGAAGGTTCGATGTTTGGAGGAACTCTAGGTGGCCAACTAGCAAGACATCTTGGACTTGTTTCTCTTTTAAAAGCATATAAGTTCTTTATTTTATTAAGTATTTTTAGGACCAGAATGTAATAAGGCTTCCTTCTTATTATTATTTGGATTATTATTATTTTCATTGTAATTACGAGAAGTTGAACATGGGATTCCTAAATTATAGTATATTTTTTACGTTTCCGCAACTTAATTTTTAAATGATAAACTTTTCTTAAATCAAATGTTTTAAACAATGCTTTCGCAACTGAAAGGTATGTTTATTTTTAAGTTAATTAAGGTTTCTTTTGTTTAAGAAGGGTTTTCAATGAAAACACAATTTTCACTAAAAAAACTTCAATGTGACACGCCAGATTCGACCATAACGTTTGGGCTGGGTTTGGGGTGTTACAATTGGCTTTCAACCGAGTGGTATTCTTTGCTATCCTCATACCTTAAATTACGCCAATTGTGGGCTCGAGCAACACATACCAAATACAAAACAAGAAACAATTTTATTACTTTTAGTAGGAAAGTAATTCTCTCAATAGAAATCTAATTCCCAGAAAATATAATTTAATCTAAGAAAATGATCTCCCACTACTTTCTAGCAGGATAACTATTTATAAAACTTGCGTTAATAGCTCTACCAGTGCCATGGATTTATAGGGAGAGATAGGAGAATCCTTGTTGATTAAGACTTACACAAATAATATTTTATTTTAATAAAAAACACACTTTTGCTCTGGAGTAGGGGTGGGTGGCACACGTAGGAAAATATACTAGGGTTGATACCTCTCTCATCTTGTATGAGGGGATTTGGGTCTCTCTTGTATTGGGTCCAAATATATGTGTTTTCTGGACTTTTAACCTAACAATTTATAATTTAATCCAAACCAATACTTGTTTTCAATTTCCTAAAATAAATATTATTTATTCTATTAATTTAATAAATAAAGTTAGTAAAATTAATTTCTAATTAAATTGTAACACCTTATACTCAACCTGATCGTCAAGTTCGAACCATAAGGTGACACATTCATTGCTGGAGCAACTATGAACAAATCACAATTTGATTCAAACTAGTAAACATTCAAATACAAGTAAAATAGGTATATAAACTAATAAATATTCATTTTTTGATCTTATACGAGCTTACAAAAGCTCTAATGTTAACTCGAGGTTGAAATTAGGACTAAACTGTAATGTTTACAAAATTCCAAGTTGATGTCAGAACATTGGGGGATCCTCATTGTAATGTCACGTATTGACTTGGCTCCTCGTTGCAACGACCCATGCTGAGCGTCGCATTTAGGCATGGTGGCTTGATCTCATCGCGATGATACTTGTTTGACATTGCGACGTGATAAACTATTTTTGAATGGTACTAAATGGATGTCAACCTCCAATTTCCAAAAAAATAAATATGCACATTCATATCACATTTTTCAATCAAAATTTTCAATCCTCATGAATCAATTCATGAACTACAACACCTTACTCAACAATACACTAGTTTCATATTAGGTATAAGTTAACTATCTAGCATAATTCATTCAACATCTTAAACATACATACCTATTCTCCAATGCCATAGAAAATTGAAACATTTAATACATTTCAAACAATATATTGAACTCATGTTACATATTGCATCCATATGACCAATTCCATATATCAAACCTCTAATTCAAAAGTTCACATAGACATAGTATTACACCAAAATCGACTCATACTAGTTATGTGCTATACTTTAACAAAATGAAAATATACAAACTTTGTTGAGTCGGGGAATGCATCCTTGATGCTGAATATACTTATCGCACTCTTGAGAATCTACTAAACCTACGCATAGAGAAAACAAACTGTACCTTGAGTGAAAACATTCAGTGGTAATTCCTTGACTTAAGATAAAATAACGTATGCATTAGTAAATTGTCACAAGGTATATAATATCAATGGTAAAATCAATTCAATTCATTTATCAACTACCTACCTTTAAACCATTTCCAATTTCAATACATTCAATTCTATTTTCATTTAACATCTATATATCATCTAACCCACCATTTAATCGCTTTTGGAGTCTTCAATTCACTCGTATTCATTCAGCCCCCAGGCCTCATTTTCAACTGATTAATATAATAGTTTACATACCTTATCCATCATAACATACATATATAAGCACAATATACCATTTCATCAACATTTCATATCTTCTTATAGTATTCTTGTCATCTCGGGTTGTAACACCCCTAGCCCGTAACAATTGCTGGAATAGGTTAAGAGGCATTACCGGACTTGTAACTCAATTCAGAGCAATCATTTCATTTCAGTAACTATCATTCAATCACATTCAATGTTTACTTAAATCAAGTATAAAAGGCTTTAATCATGCAATCAGGACTAAATTGATAACATATAAAAATTTTAGAAACTTAGAAAAATTTCAACATTTCAAATGTCACATGCCCGTGTGAACAGGCTGTGTGCCTTACACAGCTAATAGACACGCCCGTGTCTTAGACCATGTGAAAACAAGGCATACATACTGACTTGTGTCACACTACTGAGGACACATCCGTGTGCCAGACCGTGTGAAAACTAGAGAGTATACTGACTTGGGTTACACGGCCAACAACACGCCCGTGTGTCTAGCCGGTGTGCTTTTCGAAATGGCCACACACGCCCGTGTACTAGGCTATGTGCCATTTAGGGGGTATGCTGACTTATGTCACACGGTCAGTCACACACCTGTGTGTGAGTCCATGTGACACACATGGCTAGTAGACACGCCCGTGTGTCCAGGCCGTGTCAAACCTGTAGGGTATACTGACTTAGGGTGGGTTTGAATGGGCGATTAGGTGCAGTGCAGTGCATTTAGCTTACTTTTTATCTCACGCTACAGTATCGCTACAGTATCTAATTTCACCGCCACCACTATTTTTACACTAACCTCAGATAAACGCACCGCCCATCCAAACTCACCCTTAATTCAAAAGGGTACCCCAGGGGACACACGACCGTGCAACATGACCGTGTGTCGTACACGGTTGAGACACATGCCTATGTGGAAAAAATAGGCTATTTTTAAAGCCATTTTGCCACCCTAAAAACACAAGTTCACAAGTATAATAGACCACATTTTTATAGCTCAGTAGGAAGCCAAAATAACCATTTCAAAACACAATAAAAGCCATATCAAAACTTACCAATTACCTTTCCAAATACGTATTTAACAACATGCATAATTCATTCATTTAACATATACATATCAAGACTCACTTGTATAATTTCATTTTATCATTTCCTTGTCAAAGCATACCATAATTGAACACATAATTAATCCAAAACAAAGTACCAAAATAAGCCAAATCACATGGCTTAATTTATATACAAAACATACCAAAGTCATGATATTAAGCAACATAACTATCATATCTTAAATCCTATACATGCCATATTTACAAATATCCACAAGCTCAAAAGTACCAATTAGAAATTAGATAGTGTGATATGCAACTCCGACTTGTCTGGAACGAGTGAGTTAACGAACCTCTATAAAACATAGGAAAAGAAATAGAATGCCTATATAATTCAGAATTTAACTTACCATATATACATAATCAAAGCAATACTAAAAATGCAACCAATTCAATTAATCAGCACCTAATCACAAGTATTTGTCACATGTTAGTTATTGTAAAAATACATGAAACCATCCATTAATACAAAGCTTGTCATCATTCCAAATTCATATATCATGTATAACATTAGTAATATTTATAAATCATAACTCATCCGTATAACATTATTTGTACCCATTGAACCTATTAGAAATTCAAAGGATACTCATGTGAATAATGTCAGTAATCCGTCAATTCATCATCACATATGTTCTTTCGAGCTAGGATCAGTAAGCTCCTCCTGAGCTAATGAACAATAATCTCTATTGAGCTGAAACGGTAAGCTCTATTGAGCTGATACAGTAAGCTCTTTCGAGCTGAACAGCAAGCTCTTTCGAGCTGAACAGAAAGCTCATAGGAGCTAAAACGGTAAGCTTCAATGAGCTGAAAACAGTAAGCTCTTACGAGCTGATATATCGGTAAGCTCATACGAGCTGTGGTGAGTTCACAACGAATGTAGGAGCTCGACCAAAACGGTAATCCCAGTAACATGTCACTCGTATCCAATGAATTCATATGGTTCAAACAGGGCACGGTAACATATACATTATATTAATAAAGCATCCATACTTCAAGCATTTCAATTATAAATATTCATTTCAATAATTACAAGTATAGAAAAGTTCGATTCTAATTATACGAACTTACTTTGAGTTTCTCGGATAAAAACTATCGTCTATTTGCCAACCCTTCTTTTTCCTGATCTAGTTCCAGTATTTGTTTATCTTGATCTATATAATATCAAATTAACTTATTCAAATTTTCATTCAATTCAATTTAGCCTAAAACATTTATTTTGGCTAATTTACAATTTTACCCTTAGACTTTTAACTACTTTGCAATTTAGTCCTTAACACATAAAAATGCAAAATTGCACAATTAAGCCATAACCCATGATAGCCGAATTTCATAAGGACTCCTAGCAGCCCATAACTTTCATTATTTCACACTTTTAACACCATATTTTTACAATTTCACAATTTAATCCCTATTTTGCATTTTTCAAAATCGCTTTATAAAACTTGTAAAACCATAATCGAGCTTCCATAATCTATCATTAAACATTAAAGAGCTTAAACATTCAAAAATGGAATCATTCAAAATCTATAACAGTTTCAAAAATGAAGGAACGAGCTAGCTAGATTAAACTGCAACGAGCTCAAAAACGTAGAAATAATTAAAAACTGAGTCAAAATCGTACCTTAATTGCAATGGCCTAAATTCAAAGTTATCAGAATAGTGGTTTCGTAACCAGAAATTTGATTTAAAGAGAAATTATTTTAAAAAATTATTGCATGAATATTAATATAATAGGAAAATCATATAAAAATATCGATAGAAAAATTTTACCGATTTAATGGTTAGTTAGAACAAGAAATTATTGAAACAAATTGGGTAAAAACAAGGTATCGAGATCTCAATCTCATAAAACCAAGTCAAAAATATTTTTATAAATATTTATGAAATGTTAGTGATGTGGTATTAAAATTTCGTTAGGAAATTTTAATGTTTCGGTAGTCAATTAAATGAAAAGGACTAAATTGGAAAAAAGGTGTAAAAGTTGTTAGAATGATTAAATAGCTTAAGTGTCTAATGAGAAAGGATTTACAAGGCAATTAGACCCAAAATTTATTTGGGCTGGACGGCAAGGGCATGAAATCAGCAGAAAAATTGATGATTTAAGGGCAAAATTGGAATATTGCATAATTAACAAATAAAGATAGGACTAAATAGGAAGTATCTAGATTTCTCTTCATTTTTCTTCATTCTCATCAGCCAAAACGCCATAGAAGGGGTTCTTTAAGCTGGTATGCCATAAGTTTTGCACCAAGTGAGTTAATCCTTGTCTATTTCTTGAAATTTTTGTGTTTCTAAGACTTTTACAACTAGGTCCTACTACTAAATTCACTAGTTTTTGATTTCATGGATGAGATTGAAAGTCACCATTGTTGAGTTCTTTAAGTTTATGATGAAATAGCATGAAATTGAAGCTCTAATTTGTTTATGAGATGATTTTATTAGGTAATTTCAATAGAAATTTATTTTTAAGACCTAATTGTGAAAATGTTTGGAATTAAAGTCTAATGTTGAAATTATGATTCCCAAAGGTTATAAAGTAGTTTAAAGTGATAGAATAAAGTGTTAATTTAGCTCAATTAAGAGGCAAACTCAGTAGAGACGAAATTATAATTTATTAAAAGCTTAGGAGAAAAATGGTAATAAACAGATTGCACTAAAATAGTTTTGGACAGCAGCAGTAGATAAATTTTTAAAAATCACCATAAATTCCAGAAATCGAATTAGAAGATGAAAAAAATATGAAATTAAATATTATTGAGTCTAGTTTCTCATAGAAAAAACAATGTAAGAAATGGATTTGTAAATCATGAGATATAATAAATTATGTGAGACAATGTGACACCCCTAATTTGACCCTAGTTGGGAAGTGGTTTCGGGACCACTAAACCGAGTCATAAAAATAATTAACCGTCATAATTGATGCTCATTATATGTACATGTGCATGTGTGAAAATTTCATGTTTGAATTTTGTTAATTGTAAGTGAATTTTATCAAATAGGACTTATGTGAGAAAATTTAGAAATGTGCTAGGCAATTGCAAAGTGGCCTATTAATGCATATTGTGAAAATGATGGGTTTGCATGTCAATTTACCCAAATTAAGGCATAGTGGCCGGCCATGCTATGAGTGGAAACATGTTACAAACATGTTATGTTAGTGATGGATGTTAGGAACAATAAAATAAGGAGTATGGGATACAAAATATATGCCTTTTATATTAATAAACTAAATGTTAAATGAATAAATAATATGAAATATGAACATATATTAAAAGAAATGGGTGATAAAAACAAAGTTGGTTCATCTTTTTCTTCTTCTCCATTGCCGTGAGTAGAAAAGAGAAAGAAGGGAAAAAAAAGATTGAGACACATTTGGCCATTAGCATAGATTGATTCTAAGGTATGAGTTTATGTCATTTTTTTTTAAACTTGTGAAATTGAGTTTGTATCTTAGTTCTATCTTAAACCATGAGTTCTTCTCTTAGATTTTTTTTATGGAAGCATGTACGGTTTTGTATAGAAAATCCTATGTTTGAAATTTGTTGTTAGAAAAGGGATTAAGAGTACTTAATAGACTCCATTAGGTTAAATTTCATATGAATAGGAAATTGTGAACTTAATTTATGAGCTAGATGCAATCCCTTATAAACCCCACGTTGAATTTCGATTTTGGTCAAAGAATGTGTATTCGGCCAAGTTCTTGATGAGTTAAATTTGATTGCTTGAAGCTTTAATTTGTAATTAGTCATTAGGTGAGTTTTAAACTTGTCAAAGTTGATAAATTGGGGGTTTAAATGGCTTGTTTATATTGTTAAGTTGGTTATGGTGATTTCATCAAATGATGGTTATTAATGATTTTGATAAATTGACCAAAGTGTAATGATAAGTGTGAATTATATTTGACACGTTGCTCATGATTTTGTTGATTCGGTTATGTCATGTATTTAATGGTGGTGGTATAATGTTTGTGCATTATATGCTAAAATGACTTTAGGCTAAAGTGGTTATTGTGTAACTATTTATATATTTTTATTATGATAGCCGAATGTAACATAAATAAGGATGTGAATAAATTGTAGTTTCAAAGGTTGTTAATGAAGACATGAGTGTGGAAGCATTCGGTCAAAGAAGAATGGTTGTATGAAAGTAAGATTATAAATGTAGTAGTGCCTTGTAAAGTGCGTAAATCACATGACTTTGATAAGTGTTGCTTGTGTTTTGAGACTTATCAATGTTTTTTTTAAATGTGCCAAATGTGATTTTTTTTGAATAATAGAGATGTGATAAGTTGAATTTGTTTAATTAAGCTCAAGGACAAAAAGGGGCACAAATTTCGGATAAGGGAAAGAGAAAGTAGCTGAATAGTCGATTCGTGATAATTCGATAACATCCGAGGTAAGTTTTAAGTGATTAAACGTTGAGTAAATTCAATTATAATAGGACATGATGAGTTGATTTAATAAGAAATAATGTGGCCATGATATGTTCTAAGCTCAAATGGTAAGTTCTTAAGTGTTTGAGCTTGGGAATTTAAGGGTAATTTGAAATAGTCTGCTTAGGACAGCAGCAGTAACGTGACTTTAGAAAATCACCATAAATTTATGGATTTGAATTAGAGGCTGAATGAGACATGAAATTAAAGCTTAATGAGTCTAGGTTCTTATAAAAGAAACCGTGAAAGCAAAGGAATTTCCGATAATGAGATACTTAAAGTTGTGTGAGACAGCGCAGAATGACACTGTAATCCTCTGTTCTGTTTTTAGAAAATCATTATAAATTGTACAAAAATGGTTATAAGATAAAATTTATATTCTTAGACTCCTTAATGAGTCTAGTTTCAAATGAAATCAAATACAACACATTTTGAATTCTGTAAAATGAGAAATTTGATTCGTAGTGAAGAGTGGTCAGATTAGTCAAATAGTGAAACAGGGGAAACTTTAAGAAAAATCTGGTATTGATTGGCCAAACCTAAAATTCTGTAAATTTTATGGATGGAAGATATACGAGTCTATATTCAGGAGAAATTAACGGAAAGTGATTTGGAGTTTTGTGACTCCAGTTATAAATAATTTAGTGACTATTGCTCAGGAAAAACAGCTTGTGCTGAATTTGAGATTGTGTTGTAAACCTTGATAAACTTGTTTTAGTTGCTCATAAGCTATTGATTAAACCCATACGTGAATTCTAAATTGTGATATTGGAAAATGATAGATGTAGATTCAGCCAAGATAGCATGTATACGTGAAAGTATATGTGGTATGTGAAGTATATTTGGATAATTGTGATGTGAATACATGAAAATCTATATTTTGATTTAGGATTCTATGTGATGGATGTGAACATGCATATATGAGATAAGGCCTAATGGCCGATGTGATGAATGTGAAAGTGTATATATGTGATAAGGCCTAATGGCCAATGTGATGAATGTGAAAGTGTATATATGTGATAAGGCCTAATAGCCGATGTGATGAATGTGAAAGTGTATTGATAAGGCCTAATGGCCGATGTGATGAATGTGAAAGTGTATATATGTGATAAGGCCTAATGACCGATGTGATGAATGTGAAAGTGTATATATGTGATAAGGCCTAATGGCCGATGTGATGAATGTGAAAGTGTATATATGTGACAGGGCCGAGTGGCCAACGTGATGGATGTGAAAGTGTATAAATGTGATAAGTCCCGAAGGGCATTTGTGTCAGTACTATATCCGGGTTAAAACCCCGCAGGCTTTATGTGAGAATATTATCACTGATTAATGTCCGTAAGCTTCGTGCTCGTACTATATCCGAGCTCTAAAGACCCGATGACTACGTGTGGGGATTTTGTCCGGGTAAGACCCGATGACTACGTGTGGGGATTTTGTCCGGGTAAGACCCGATGACTACGTGTGGGGATTTTGTCCGGGTAAGACCCGATATGTGACAGCCCAAAACTGACCCTAGTCGAGAAGTGGTTTCGGGACTGCTAAACCGAGTCTTATAAATAATTAAAAGTTATATTCTGTGTTTATGATGTGAGTAAATGCATGTGTGAAAGTTTCATGCATTAATTTGATCATCTTTATGTGAATTTATTAATATGGACTTATATGAAACTTTGTTGGAAAGTGAGAGGTTAATTTTACACTGGTCTAATAGTACATGCATTGAAAGGAGTGGTTTTGCATGTCAATTTACCCATGATAAACATGGTGGCCGGCCAAGGAAAGAATATGCTCCACTAATTCAAAAATTAAAATAGTTTTGTATTAACAAATGATTTAATAATTGAAATTAAAGGAATTATAGAATTAAAGGAAATAATATAATGAGAAGTGGGAGGAGAAACCAAAGTGTTTCATCTTTACTTCTCCATTGCCGAAACTAGAAGAAAGAAAGAAGAAAAACTCTTGTTGAATTTCGGCTAAGGTGTTTTGATACAAAAAGGTATGTTTTATGCCACTCTTGAAAATGTATGCATAATTTGGAGGATTGGTTTAAATTTTACTTGAATCTTGGATTGAAATTAGGTTATTTATGAGGGTTGAATTTCGGCCTAGGAGCTTAAAATTTTTAGTAGAAGTTTTGATGACATTAGATGGATAGTTAGGTTGGATGTGTTAAATTGTTAATTGTTTTAACTTGAAAGTTAAGGTTAATATGGTTTATGGGATTGCCGAATCTAATTTAGGGAGAAAGAAAAATATATGTATTCGGTTATGCTATTGATTCTTGGGGAAATAATGTTTAATGTATTTTTGTTTATGTTTTATAAAAGCACTAGTAATTGAATTTGAGAAATTTTAACTTGTTGATGGGAGGTGTTGAACGTGATATTCGGATGTGTTTCAAGGAATGACATTAGGGTAGCTAGAGTCTAAGAACTTTCGGTCAAGGACTATTGTGTGAGCAAATTCGGTATAAAGGTTTAAATGTTAATTGCATTGTATTTAATGTTTAAAGAATAGGTAGTAGCTAATTAAAGTTAAGAAGGCTAGAATTTCTTTTAAGGGAGTGTGACCTTAATTTGAACAAAATAGAATCGGCCTTAAGCTTGACTAAATGGTTCGGTTATTATTAGCTTAGAAGAAACCTATATGAAATTGTTGTATTAGGTCATAATATATAATTACATATGAAGGCTAAGTTTAAGTAGTAAGGCCGAATAGGTTATAAATTAATTATAGATGGTTCATATACATAGGAGTATGTAGGTATTTGTGTGTGCGGCATTGATGATAAATGGTGAATTGGTAATAATCTACTCGGGACAGCAGTAGTAAGGTGGTTTTCGAAAATCGCCATAATTTGTAGGAGTTGAATTAGAAGCTGAGTGAATTATGTCATTAAAGCTTCAAGGGTCTATTTTCTTACAAAAGAAACTATAGAAACAAAAGAGTTACCGATCTAGAGATATTTGAAGTATTGTGGGGCTGAGTCAAAATGACTGCTGGATTCCCTGTTCTGTTTTTAGAAAATCATTATAAATTGTACAAAATGATTATAAGATAAAATTTATATGCTTAGACTCCTTAATGAGTCTAGTTTCAAATGAGATTAAATACAACACATTTGGAATTCTGTAAAGTGAGAAATTGAATTCGTAGTGAAGAGTGGTCAGAATAGTCAAACAGTGAAATAGGGGAAACTTTAAGAAAAATCTGGTATTGATTGGCCAAGCCTAAAATTCTGAAAATTTTATGGATGGAAGATATACAAGTCTATATTCAGGGAAAATTAACGGCAAGTGATTTGGAGTTTAGTAGCTCCAGTTATAAGTAATTTAGTAACTACTGCTCAGGAAAACAGCTCGTAGTGAATATGTGATTTTGTTGTAAACATTAATGAAAGTTTGCCGATGAATTATTTATTGATTATTATAAAGCTTACTATAATCTATGTGTGTGAAAGTCGGATCAATATATATATTATTCTGAAAGTAATACTTGAATAGTCGATTAATGACTATTTTAAATTTTGTTGAACTTAAGCTCAAGAGCAAAGGGGAACTAGATCCGATAAAGGGAAGGAAAAAGTAATTGAATAGCCGTTGAAGTCGTTCGACGACATTTGAGGTAAGTCTTCGAGTAATGACCCTACTTGAATTATATTGAAATGAATAGTCATACTATGACGGATAGTCGAATGTGCTTAGAGACTATCTTATAAAGTCAATTGAAATCATGCTCTTTGTGTGTGGCTACTGAGCCGAAATTTGAAAGGTTTAATAAATGTTTTGTGTTTGAGCCTTAGTAACGAAGAAATGATATGGATGTGTTATGATTATTGATATATGTGTGCATGAGCATTGGATTATATCCGGGCTAAGACCCGAAGGCAATTATGCGAGTTGATATATCCGGGCTATGACCCGAAGGCAATTATGCAAGATGATATATCCGGGCTAAGACCCGAAGGCAATTATGCGAGTTGATATATCCGGGCTATGACCCAAAGGCAATTATGCGAGATGATATATCCGGGCTAAGACCCGAAGGCAATTATGCGAGTTGATATGTCCGGGTTAAGACCCGAAGGCAAATGTGTTTGCGGCTGTATTCGGTTAAATACCGAAGAAACTTGGGTTTGAATGTGAGCGTTTTGTGCTGTAACTAATTTAATAAATATGCTTGACCAACCCGAATGATAAGGTATGTTTGCATGTGCATTGGAAAAGTCGATTCGTTTTAAATAGTATTCGTGCGATCGGCTAACGAATTTTCGGCTTTTAGAAAGGTTGATACCTTGTGTATATATGTTGATGAAGTGTGAAGTAAGTATGATTATGAGAATGTGTGTTAATAAAGTGATTTAGTTAGCTATGTGAATGTAACACTGTAGTCAAAGCCGATTTCATTACTTGAGACTTACTAAGCTTAAAATGCTTACCCGGTTGCTTTGGCTCTCTGTTTTATAGATTTTGTTCGTCAGCTATCGGATTCGGGATCAGCGAAGTTGAAGTCATCTACACTATCAAAGCTCTTTTGGTACTCTTTTAGATGAACTCTGGATATGGCATGTATAGGACTACCCCCTTTTGTTTAAGTTCTTATTGTGAGGTATGTGTGTAAAGCCATGCGAAAATGGCTCGTAGAAGTGGAGTACGGCATTAGACCATTTGTGTTTATGTATGTATATATGGTTTCACGATGTGACTATGGTTTGAAATGGAAGTGTTGGGCTAATGATCAGCCATTGGAATGGCTAAATATGATCACATGTGGACCTATGTATGGAAAAACCCTAGTTGGTCCATGGTAACCACAAAATAGGTAAAGTTTACCTTGAAAACAGATGCTGACAGCAACAGTGGTGTAGATTTGAAAAATCACAAAAATTCGTAGGAGTGGAATTAAATAGTGAATAAATTATGTAATCGAACCTTGATGAACCTACTTTCATATGGAAGTAACAAAACAATCATATGAACAGTACAGTAATAGATATTCGGGTTCTTGTGGAACGGGGCCAGAACAGTTTCTGGATTCTCTGTTCCGCCTTTGGAAATTCACTATAAATTGACCAGAGATAATTAGGGGTCATACCATATATGCATGGTTTCCTCTCTGAGTCTAGTTTCCATAGAAACAAACGGCATCAGTATTGAAGCTCTGTGCAGAGAGATATCCAAGTCGTAATGGGAAGAGGTCAGTGTAGTCGACCCCTGTAACATGGGAGACTTTGACTAATAAACTGTACTAATTGGCCAGACCAAAAATTCTAGAAAAAAATTCGTATGTGGGGACATGAGTCTAGTTTCAGGGAAAAATCACAAAATGGATTTTCGAGTTGTGAAACTCAAGATATGATTTTTGAAGCGACTAGTACTCAGACTGGGCAGTGTCTGGAAAAAAAAAAATTTTAAAAGTCTATCAACACCTCGTATTCGACTCCGGTGACGGTCTCGGGTTCGGGGTGTTACAATTTATTGGTATCAGAGCTACGGTTTAGTCGATTCTAGGACTACCGTAATGTGTTGGGGTCTAGCTATACATGCCATTTTATGTGATTAATTGATAGTGTGGTGATTTCTGACATTTGCAAATGTGTTTATTTATAGTAATGGATCCCGATCCCGACCGAGCGGTAGCTGATGATCTTGAGAGTGTAGCGCCTGCTCCCGCACAAGGGACAGCGCCGGTGGACTCTCAACCTAATGCGAGTAACCCGAATGATGAAGCTAGACAAGCTTTCTGTAGCGTGATGAATGATTGGTTCAACCAATACATTCGAACTAACACGGCTGTTCCACAACCTCCATTCCCGACAAACACCACCCCCGCACCTACAATACCTCCGGTAACTGACCAAATAAGGTCAAATAAGCCCCCAGTTGACAGAATCTGAAAACATGGGGCTTCTGAATTTAAAGCTACGGATAGCGACGATGCCGAGCAAGCTGAATTTTGGTTGAACAACACTGTCCGGGTACTCGATGAGCTATCTTGTACACCCGATGAATGCCTAAAGTGTGCTATCTCCTTGCTACGTGATTCTGCCTACTATTGGTGGAGTACTCTGACTTCTGTTGTGCCCCGGGAGCAAGTAACTTGGGAGTTTTTCCAAACTGAGTTTCGGAAAAAGTATATCAGTCAGAGATTTGTTGATCAAAAACGGAAGGAATTTCTTGAGCTTAAGCAAGGTTCTATGTCAGTTACTGATTACGAGCGAAAATTTGTTAGACTTAGTAGATACGCTCGGGAATGTGTTTCGTCCGAGGCTGTCATGTGTAAACGCTTCGAAGATGGGCTGAATGAAGATATAAAAATGTTCGTTGGCATTCTTGAAATACGAGAGTTCGTAGTACTTGTCGAGCGAGCTTGTAAAGCCGAAGAGCTTAGAAAGGAAAAACAAAAAGTTGATGTGGGAACTGGGGAGTTTCGTAAAAGATCCTCGGGAAAGTCTCTTCGACAGGCATCGAAGAAATTTCGAGATGATGTGGGCCGGTCTAGAGGCACTTCGGGCCTTTTTAGACGAGATCGTGATCGACCCCCTGTGGGTACACGAGGCACTTCGGTTGCCAGTGTTGGGAATGAACGTCGAGGCCGAACGGAATGTCGACATTGCGGTAAATGGCATTTGGGGAGTTGTAGATTCCATGATCGCTCCTGTTACAAGTGCGGATCAGTGGACCACTTCATTAAAGATTGCCCGAGGCTGTCTGAACAGAATGTAAATCAGAGTGGGAAACCGGGTGCTACCACTGCTCGAGGTAGACCATCTAGAAATACGGGCAATGCTAGTGGTGGTCAGAGAGGATCTAGAGATGCTACGACCAGATCCGAGGCTCGTGCACCTGCTAGAGCATATGCTATACGTGCCCGCGAGGATGCTTCTTCGCCTGATGTTATTACCGGTACTTTTACTCTCTTTGATACTAATGTAATTGCTTTGATTGACCCCGATTCTACTCATTCTTACATATGTGAAACCTTAGCATCCAGTAAGACTTTACCTATTGAGTCTACTGAGTTTGTAATTCGGGTGTCAAATCCCTTGGGTCGTTACGTGCTTGTCGACAAAGTGTGTAAGAAATGTCCCCTAGCAATTCGAGGTTCCTGTTTTCCAGCGGACTTGATGCTTTTGCCGTTTGATGAATTTGATGTTATCCTTGGGTTGGATTGGTTGACCGTGCATGATGCGGTTGTGAATTGCAAAAGCAAGACTATTGATTTGAGGTGTGCAAATAACGAAGTAATCCGAGTTGAGTCTACGGACTTGGATGGGTTGCCAGCTGTAATATCCTCAATGTTGGCCCAGAAACATGTAAGAAAAGGGTGCGAAGCATACCTTGCGTATGTACTGGATGACCAAGAACTAGAAAGGAAACCTGAATCTGTGCCGGTGGTTTGTGAATACCCGGATGTTTTTCCTGAAGAATTGCCAGGTTTACCACCTGCTCGGGAGATAGAGTTTGGTATTGAGCTTGTACCTGGGACTACGCCGATTTCGATAGCTCCGTATCGTATGGCACCAACTGAGTTAAAAGAGTTGAAAGCTCAGCTGCAAGAATTGACGGATAGAGGTTTCGCTCGGCCAAGTTTCTCACCTTGGGGTGCACCAGTATTGTTCGTGAAAAAGAAGGACGGAACCATGAGGTTGTGCATTGACTATCGTCAACTGAATAAAGTGACGATAAAGAATAAATATCCATTACCGCGTATCGATGATTTGTTTGATCAACTAAAGGGGGCCTCAGTGTTCTCAAAAATAGATTTGAGATCGGGTTATTATCAGTTGCGGATTCGAGATTCAGACGTACCCAAAACTGCTTTCAGAACGAGGTACGGTCACTACGAATTCTTAGTGATGCCGTTTGGGCTCACTAATGCCCCGGCAGTATTTATGGATTTGATGAATCGGATCTTCAGACCATATTTAGATCGGTTCGTAGTTGTGTTCATTGATGACATCTTGGTCTATTCAAGAGATGAGACTGAACATGCTGAGCACCTGAGACTAGTGTTGCAAATTTTACGGGATAAGCAGTTATATGCTAAGTTCAGTAAGTGTGAGTTCTGGTTAAGAGAGGTTAGCTTCTTGGGTCATGTGGTATCCGCATCGGGTATTCGAGTTGACCCGAACAAAATTTCAGCCATACTTGACTGGAAACCTCCGAGAAATGTTACTGAAGTTCGGAGCTTTTTGGGGCTCGCCGGTTATTACCGACGATTTGTGAAGGGTTTCTCGATGATAGCCACACCAATGACGAAGCTACTTCAAAAGGATGTTAGGTTCGAGTGGACGGAGAAATGTCAGAAAAGTTTCGACCAACTGAAAACTCATTTGACTGAAGCTCCAATTTTGGTGCAACCCGAATCAGGTAAAGAGTTTGTCAATTATAGTGACGCATCCCTACTTGGGTTGGGTTGCGTATTGATGCAAGAAGGTCGAGTCGTGGCCTATGCGTCGAGACAATTGAAGCCACACGAGAGGAATTATCCGACCCATGATCTCGAACTAGCTGCCATCGTATTTGCTTTAAAAATATGGCGACACTATCTGTTTGGTGAGAAGTGCCATGTATTTTCGGACCACAAAAGTCTCAAATATTTGATGACTCAGCGAGACTTGAATCTGCGACAAAGACGTTGGCTTGAGTTGTTGAAAGATTACGAGCTTGTCATTGATTACCACCCGGGAAAGGCTAATGTGGTTGCGGATGCCTTAAGCCGGAAGTCATTGTTTGCTTTACGAGCGATGAATGTGCATTTGTCTGTTCTACCCGACAATGTGTTAGTAGCTGAATTAAAAGCCAAACCATTATTGACTCATCAAATCCATGAAGCTCAGAAAGCCGATGATGAATTGGTTGCAAAACGGGCTGAGTATGTTCCGAACAAGGAATCGGAGTTTCAAATTGATGGTGATGATTGTTTGAGGTTCAGAAATCGTTTATGTGTTCCAAGGAATTCGGAACTCATTTTGATGATTCTGAACGAAGCCCATTGTAGCCGGATGTCAATTCACCCGGGGAGTACAAAAATGTACAACGATTTGAAACGTCAGTTTTGGTGGCATGGTATGAAACAAGACATCTCCGACTTTGTTTCGAGATGTTTAATATGTCAACAAGTGAAAGCGGAACATCAAGTGCCTTCAGGACTACTTCAGCCGATCATGATACCCGAGTGGAAATGGGATCGAGTCACAATGGACCTTGTGTCCGGACTGCCATTGTCAGCAAGTAAGAAAGATGCGATTTGGGTTGTTGTCGATAGACTAACTAAGTCGGCTCACTTTATCCCCGTGCGTACGGATTTTTCATTGGATAAACTAGCTGAATTGTATGTTTCTCAGATTGTGAGATTACACGGGGTACCGATTTCTATTGTGTCGGATAGAGATCCGAGATTCACCTCGCGATTTTGGAAGAAATTGCAAGAAGCTTTGGGTACCAAGCTGCATTTTAGCACCGCTTTTCATCCACAAACAGATGGTCAATCCGAGCGGATAATTCAGATACTTGAGGATATGTTGAGATGTTGCATCCTCGAGTTCAGTAGTTCATGGGAACGGTACTTACCTTTGATTGAATTCGCTTACAACAATAGTTTTCAATCAAGTATTAAGATGGCACCCTACGAGGCTTTGTACGGTCGTAAATGCCGTACACCATTGTTTTGGACCGAGCTCGGTGAAAGTAAAATTTTCGGAGTTGATTTGATTAAAGATGCTGAACAGAAAGTAAAGGTAATCCGTGAAAGTCTGAAAGTAGCCACGGATCGTCAGAAGTCGTACGCAGATTTGAAACGAAAAGACATCGAGTATCAGGTGGGAGACAAAGTGTTCCTTAAGGTTTCACCTTGGAAAAAGATACTCAGGTTCGGCCGTAAGGGCAAGTTGAGCCCAAGATTCATTGGGCCGTATGAAATATCCGAAAGAATTGGTTCAGTGGCATATAGATTGATTTTACCCCCTGAACTTGAAAGGATTCACAATGTTTTTCATGTTTCGATGCTTCGACGTTATAGATCCGATCCGTCACATGTGATTAATCCCTCGGAAGTTGAAATTCAATCTGACTTGAGTTATGAAGAAGAACCGATTCGTATCCTAGCTCGTGAAGTGAAAGAGTTGCGAAACAGAAGGGTTCCGTTAGTTAAGGTGTTATGGCTCAAACACGGGATCGAGGAAGCTACTTGGGAAACTGAGAGCTCGATGAAAGAACGATACCCAAACCTATTCACCGGTAAGTTTTTCGGGGACGAAAATTTCTTAAGTGGGGGAGGGTTGTGACAGCCCAAAACTGACCCTAGTCGGGAAGTGGTTTCGGGACTGCTAAACCGAGTCTTATAAATAATTAAAAGTTATATTCTGTGTTTATGATGTGAGTAAATGCATGTGTGAAAGTTTCATGCATTAATTTGATCATCTTTATGTGAATTTATTAATATGGACTTATATGAAACTTTGTTGGAAAGTGAGAGGTTAATTTTACAATGGTCTAATAGTACATGCATTGAAAGGAGTGGTTTTGCATGTCAATTTACCCATGATAAACATGGTGGCCGGCCAAGGAAAGAATATGCTCCACTAATTCAAAAATTAAAATAGTTTTGTATTAACAAATGATTTAATAATTGAAATTAAAGGAATTATAGAATTAAAGGAAATAATATAATGAGAAGTGGGAGGAGAAACCAAAGTGTTTCATCTTTACTTCTCCATTGCCGAAACTAGAAGAAAGAAAGAAGAAAAACTCTTGTTGAATTTCGGCTAAGGTGTTTTGATACAAAAAGGTATGTTTTATGCCACTCTTGAAAATGTATGCATAATTTGGAGGATTGGTTTAAATTTTACTTGAATCTTGGATTGAAATTAGGTTATTTATGAGGGTTGAATTTCGGCCTAGGAGCTTAAAATTTTTAGTAGAAGTTTTGATGACATTAGATGGATAGTTAGGTTGGATGTGTTAAATTGTTAATTGTTTTAACTTGAAAGTTAAGGTTAATATGGTTTATGGGATTGCCGAATCTAATTTAGGGAGAAAGAAAAATATATGTATTCGGTTATGCTATTGATTCTTGGGGAAATAATGTTTAATGTATTTTTGTTTATGTTTTATAAAAGCACTAGTAATTGAATTTGAGAAATTTTAACTTGTTGATGGGAGGTGTTGAACGTGATATTCGGATGTGTTTCAAGGAATGACATTAGGGTAGCTAGAGTCTAAGAACTTTCGGTCAAGGACTATTGTGTGAGCAAATTCGGTATAAAGGTTTAAATGTTAATTGCATTGTATTTAATGTTTAAAGAATAGGTAGTAGCTAATTAAAGTTAAGAAGGCTAGAATTTCTTTTAAGGGAGTGTGACCTTAATTTGAACAAAATAGAATCGGCCTTAAGCTTGACTAAATGGTTCGGTTATTATTAGCTTAGAAGAAACCTATATGAAATTGTTGTATTAGGTCATAATATATAATTACATATGAAGGCTAAGTTTAAGTAGTAAGGCCGAATAGGTTATAAATTAATTATAGACGGTTCATATACATAGGAGTATGTAGGTATTTGTGTGTGCGGCATTGATGATAAATGGTGAATTGGTAATAATCTACTCGGGACAGCAGTAGTAAGGTGGTTTTCGAAAATCGCCATAATTTGTAGGAGTTGAATTAGAAGCTGATTGAATTATGTCATTAAAGCTTCAAGGGTCTATTTTCTTACAAAAGAAACTATAGAAACAAAAGAGTTACCGATCTAGAGATATTTGAAGTATTGTGGGGCTGAGTCAAAATGACTGCTGGATTCCATGTTCTGTTTTTAGAAAATCATTATAAATTGTACAAAATGATTATAAGATAAAATTTATATGCTTAGACTCCTTAATGAGTCTAGTTTCAAATGAGATTAAATACAACACATTTGGAATTCTGTAAAGTGAGAAATTGGATTCGTAGTGAAGAGTGGTCAGAATAGTCAAACAGTGAAATAGGGGAAACTTTAAGAAAAATCTGGTATTGATTGGCCAAGCCTAAAATTCTGAAAATTTTATGGATGGAAGATATACGAGTCTATATTCAGGGAAAATTAACGGCAAGTGATTTGTAGTTTAGTAGCTCCAGTTATAAGTAATTTAGTAACTACTGCTCAGGAAAACAGCTCGTAGTGAATATGTGATTTTGTTGTAAACATTAATGAAAGTTTGCCGATGAATTATTTATTGATTATTATAAAGCTTACTATAATCTATGTGTGTGAAAGTCGGATCAATATATATATTATTCTGAAAGTAATACTTGAATAGTCGATTAATGACTATTTAAATTTTGTTGAACTTAAGCTCAAGAGCAAAGGGGAACTAGATCCGATAAAGGGAAGGAAAAAGTAATTGAATAGCCGTTGAAGTCGTTCGACGACATTTGAGGTAAGTCTTCGAGTAATGACCCTACTTGAATTATATTGAAATGAATAGTCATACTATGACGGATAGTCGAATGTGCTTAGAGACTATCTTATAAAGCCAATTGAAATCATGCTCTTTGTGTGTGGCTACTGAGCCGAAATTTGAAAGGTTTAATAAATGTTTTGTGTTTGAGCCTTAGTAACGAAGAAATGATACGGATGTGTTATGATTATTGATATATGTGTGCATGAGCATTGGATTATATCCGGGCTAAGACCCGAAGGCAATTATGCGAGTTGATATATCCGGGCTATGACCGAAGGCAATTATGCGAGATGATATATCCGGGCTAAGACCCGAAGGCAATTATGCGAGTTGATATATCCGGGCTAAGACCCGAAGGCAATTATGCGAGTTGATATATCCGGGCTATGACCCGAAGGCAATTATGCGAGATGATATATCCGGGCTAAGACCCGAAGGCAATTATGCGAGATGATATATCCGGGCTAAGACCCGAAGGCAATTATGCGAGTTGATATGTCCGGGTTAAGACCCGAAGGCAAATGTGTTTGCGGCTGTATTCGGTTAAATACCGAAGAAACTTGGGTTTGAATGTGAGCGTTTTGTGCTGTAACTAATTTAATAAATATGCTTGACCAACCCGAATGATAAGGTATGTTTGCATGTGCATTGGAAAAGTCGATTCGTTTTTAATAGTATTCGTGCGATCGGCTAACGAATTTTTGGCTTTTAGAAAGGTTGATACCTTGTGTATATATGTTGATGAAGTGTGAAGTAAGTATGATTATGAGAATGTGTGTTAATAAAGTGATTTAGTTAGCTATGTGAATGTAATACTGTAGTCAAAGCCGATTTCATTACTTGAGACTTACTAAGCTTAAAATGCTTACCCGGTTGCTTTGGCTCTCTGTTTTATAGATTTTGTTCGTCAGCTATCGGATTCGGGATCAGCGAAGTCGAAGTCATCTACACTATCAAAGCTCTTTTGGTACTCTTTTAGATGAACTCTGGATATGGCATGTATAGGACTACCCCCTTTTGTTTAAGTTCTTATTGTGAGGTATGTGTGTAAAGCCATGCGAAAATGGCTCGTAGAAGTGGAGTACGGCATTAGACCATTTGTGTTTATATATGTATATATGGTTTCACGATGTGACTATGGTTTGAAATGGAAGTGTTGGGCTAATGATCAGCCATTGGAATGGCTAAATATGATCACATGTGGACCTATGTATGGAAAAACCCTAGTTGGTCCATGGTAACCACAAAATAGGTAAAGTTTACCTTGAAAACAGATGCTGACAGCAACAGTGGTGTAGATTTGAAAATCACAAAAATTCGTAGGAGTGGAATTAAATAGTGAATAAATTATGTAATCGAACCTTGATGAACCTACTTTCATATGGAAGTAACGAAACAATCATATGAACAGTACAGTAATAGATATTCGGGTTCTTGTGGAACGGGGCCAGAACAGTTTCTGGATTCTCTGTTCCGCCTTTGGAAATTCACTATAAATTGACCAGAGATAATTAGGGGTCATACCATATATGAATGGTTTCCTCTCTGAGTCTAGTTTCCATAGAAACAAACGGCATCAGTATTGAAGCTCTGTGCAGAGAGATATCCAAGTCGTAATGGGAAGAGGTCAGTGTAGTCGACCCCTGTAACATGGGAGACTTTGACTAATAAACTGTACTAATTGGCCCGACAAAAATTCTAGAAAAAAATTCGTAGGTGGGGACATGAGTCTAGTTTCAGGGAAAAATCACAAAATGGATTTTCGAGTTGTGAAACTCAAGATATGATTTTTTAAGCCACTAGTACTCAGACTGGGCAGTGTCTGGAAAAAAAAATTTTAAAAGTCTGTCAACACCTCGTATTCGACTCCGGTGACGGTCTCGGGTTCGGGGTGTTACACGATAACTTCGTGTGGAGATTATGTCCGGGTAAGACTTCGTAATAAGAATTGCTTATAAATATATTCAATGCGAAAGGTTAAACAGGTATGTACTCCAAGTTTATATGTGAGCTTGATTTGCACTAAATCATAAGGTAGTTATGTGATGCATACGAGAGCAAACTATGAGACTATTCCTATGATTATGTGACATCGGATCAGTGTGAGAGGTTATGTGAAATCATACGATATATCTATGTCACATGAGCTCACTTTTATGTGAAAGTTTATCTGCCTATTGTATATGACGAGATGTGCATATTCGGTAAAGGGATGGTATGCCCGAAGGAAGAGTGAAATAAAAATACGAACAACTATGTTATAATTTGATTGTTATCTGTTGACACTGCTTAAAACTTACTAAGCATTGTAATGCTTACTCCGTTTACTCTGTTTCCTCTGTTTTATAGATCTCATTGCGAAGCTACAGGCTCGGGGATCGTCAGCAACTAGTCACACTATCACTATCCACTGTTTGGTACTGCTATGTTTTGGATTATCTTATGGCATGTATAAAATAGACTAGTGGCGGAAGAATATTTTGGTTAACGTATATAGCCATGCGAAAATGGCTTATATATGTTTGAGCATAATGTTATAATCATTTGGTATGGAATGGTTAATCACTATCATAATTTGTGCTATTTATGCTAAAAGGGCTAGTTGAATCATGGAAACTATGAAATAGGTAAAGTCTACCTTAAAGGCAGATGCTGGCAGCAGCAGTGATGTAGATTTGGAAATCACTAAAAATAGTAGGATTGGAATTAAATAATGAATAAATTATGTAAATGAACCTTGATGAATCTATTTTCATAGGAAAGTAACGAAACGATCATATGGACAGTATGTTAAGAGATATTCAGGTTCTCGTGAGACAGGGCCAGAACGGTTTCTGGATTCCCTGTTCCGACTTTGGAAATTCATTATAAATTAACCAGAGATAATTAGTCATGCCATATATGTATAGATTCCTCTCTGAGTCTAGTTTCTATAGAAACAAACGACATCAGTATTGAAGCTCTGTGCAGGAGATATCCAAGTCGTAATGTGCAAAGGTCAGTGTAGTCGATCCCTGTAACATGGGAGACTTTGACTAATAAACTGTACTAATTGGCCTGACCAAAAATTCTAGAAAAAATATGTAGATGAGCATATGAGTCTAGTTTCAGGGAAAAATTACGAAACTGATTTTCGAGTTGTGAAACTCAAGATATGATTTTTAAGGTGACAGTGTCGCAGTTAGCCAACTGCCTGGAAAATTTTAAAATGGACTGCGATAGTAAGCGAATTTAGTCTGTGAACCCCTCGTGTCCGACTCCGGCAACGGTCTCGGGTACGGGGTGTTACAATTTTATTGGTATCAGAGCTACGGTTTAGTCGATTCTAGGACTAACGTAGCACGCGTGAGTCTATTTATACATGCCATAAAGTGATAAAATGATAGTGTGATGATTTTTGGCTATTAAAATGTGTTTGCTGTATTGTAATGAATCTTGATCCCGATCGAGCTGTAGCAAGCTTCTGACTATGAGAATTTGTGATATAACTTCATTTACATATGCCTAAATTATTAAGTTGATCAGGTACGTATCATGTACTCGTATTTGAATTTCGATTTGGATTGAATTATAAGGGTATAAGTGATGCAATTTTGAAGGAGTGTTATGACTATAAATGTGATTTTTGTATGTGGCTATGGAACTGGAAGTTGAATGGTCGATAAGTATGTTGTGTTTGTATTCAAGTAATGTAAATGATATACTAATGTGTATTGCTATATGTGTATATGTATGTAGAGACAATATTGTCGAATGTAAAAAGGCAGTGAAGCGTATAGAGTGGTTGGTTTTCAACACTAAGTGTGCGGGCAATAAGTGTTCACGGTTGTGAGATTGGCACTAAGTGTGCGGGCTTGAAATGCATGGCACTAAGTGTGCGAGTTTAAAGTACATGGCACTAAGTGTGCGTGGTTGATTATTAAGCACTATGTGTGCGAACCCACTATATATATATATTTTCTATCAATTATTTATATTAAGGGTGCGACCTTACCGAGTCGATTTCGGATAGCGGAAAGGGGTAAGTTCTTGAGTAATAGAGCTTAAATTATGATTTGATTAGATCATGTTTTAAGCAAATCAAAATCATGCTCTTTGTGTGTGGCTATTGAGCCGAAATTGCAAGAATGATAAGTGTCTTGTGTTTGAGTTTTGCTAACGAAAATGAAATACGAATGTGCCATGATTTGTTGTTAAATGTGCATGGTTGTTTGAATGATGTCCGGGCTAAGTCCTGAAGGCTTTGTGCTAAGTGACCATATCCGGACTAAGTTCCGAAGAGCATTCGTGCTAGTGATGTATCCGGACTAAGTTCTAAAGAGCATTCGTGCTAGTGATATATCCGTGCTAAACCCCAAAGAGCATTCGTGCTGGTGTTATATCCGGGCTAGGTCCCGAAGAGCAATCATGCTGGTGACGTGTATTCGGGCCTTCGTGCCTAGTAGGCTTCGTGCCGGTAATTTGAGCAAAGTTTAAGTGTTCATTACTATACGAATTCAAATTTAAATGAGATGATATGTTTACAAGTGTACATACATGATGTTTATAGACTTGGTTAAGTCATTTCAATGTGTAATAACGAATGAATAAGAGCACTATGTGTGTGAATGATTAGAGGCACTGTGTGTGTGCGAATTCCTTTAACCGAGCACTATGAGTGCGAGATCGGTCAGTGGGCACTAAGTGTGTGAAGTGGAATTCATGTAAGACCTCGTCTGGGACGAAGGCATTGATTTGAGATAGTGTGTAAGACCATGTCTGGGACATGGCATCGGCTCGATATGTGAGAATATGTAAGACCATATCTAGGATACGGCATTGTAAGAGCTATATGTGCCTAATGATTATCCGTAATGATTTCGAATGATTCAACAGGTATATTTAAGATGATAAATTAAGTAAGATCAGAATAAGTGATACAGCTTATACATGAATGAAAATGTGGGTTACAAATATGTGGGTTGATGATGTGAATTATACATATTAATATGTGCTTAATATGTGTTTAAGATACAACTGTGAATTAAATTAAGTGATTATTACTTATGAAATCAAGAAAATGAGATATATGTGCATACTTGTAGAAATGTTTATGTATTTGTTTTAAGATAAGAAAATGATTTTATAGATCGATGCGAAATCAATAATGAATTACAATTGCCATCGATGAGCTAATGTTTATATGAATATAATTCAATAAGAGGACGTTATCCTAAACTATGCATCGGTAGAAATTTTCGGGGACGAAAATCCCTAAAGGGGGGAAGAGTTGTGACACCCCTAATTTGACCCTAGTTGGGAAGTGGTTTCGGGACCATTAAACCGAGTCATAAAAATAATTAACCGTCATAATTGATGCTCATTATATGTACATGTGCATGTGTGAAAATTTCATGTTGAATTTTGTTAATTGTAAGTGAATTTTATCAAATAGGACTTATGTGAGAAAATTTAGAAATGTGCTAGGCAATTGCAAAGTGGCCTATTAATGCATATTGTGAAAATGATGGGTTTGCATGTCAATTTACCCAAATTAAGGCATAGTGGCCGGCCATGCTATGAGTGGAAACATGTCACAAACATGTTATGTTAGTGATGGATGTTAGGAACAATAAAATAAGGAGTATGGGATACAAAATATATGCCTTTTATATTAATAAACTAAATGTTAAATGAATAAATAATATGAAATATGAACATTTATTAAAAGAAATGGGTGATAAAAACAAAGTTGGTTCATCTTTTTCTTCTTCTCCATTGCCGTGAGTAGAAAAGAGAAAGAAGGGAAAAAAAAAAGCTTGAGACACATTTGGCCATTAGCATAGATTGATTCTAAGGTATGAGTTTATGTCAGTTTTTTTAAAACTTGTGAAATTGAGTTTGTATCTTAGTTCTATCTTAAACCATGAGTTCTTCTCTTAGATTTTTTTATGGAAGCATGTACGGTTTTGTATAGAAAATCCTATGTTTGAAATTTGTGTTAGAAAAGGGATTAAGAGTACTTAATAGACTCCATTAGGTTAAATTTCATATGAATAGGAAATTGTGAACTTAATTTATGAGCTAGATGCAATCCCTTATAAACCCCACGTTGAATTTCGATTTTGGTCAAAGAATGTGTATTCGGCCAAGTTCTTGATGAGTTAAATTTGATTGCTTGAAGCTTTAATTTGTAATTAGTCATTAGGTGAGTTTTAAACTTGTCAAAGTTGATAAATTGGGGGTTAAATGGCTTGTTTATATTGTTAAGTTGGTTATGGTGATTTCATCAAATGATGGTTATTAATGATTTTGATAAATTGACCAAAGTGTAATGATAAGTGTGAATTATATTTGACACGTTGCTCATGATTTTGTTGATTCGGTTATGTCATGTATTTAATGGTGGTGTATAATGTTTGTGCATTATATGCTAAAATGACTTTAGGCTAAAGTGGTTATTGTGTAACTATTTATATATTTTATTATGATAGCCGAATGTAACATAAATAAGGATGTGAATAAATTGTAGTTTCAAAGGTTGTTAATGAAGACATGAGTGTGGAAGCATTCGGTCAAAGAAGAATGGTTGTATGAAAGTAAGATTATAAATGTAGTAGTGCCTTGTAAAGTGCGTAAATCACATGACTTTGATAAGTGTTGCTTGTGTTTTGAGACTTATCAATGTTTTTTTTAAATGTGCCGAATGTGATTTTTTTTGAATAATAGAGATGTGATAAGTTGAATTTGTTTAATTAAGCTCAAGGACAAAAAGGGGCACAAATTTCGGATAAGGGAAAGAGAAAGTAGCTGAATAGTCGATTCGTGATAATTCGATAACATCCGAGGTAAGTTTTAAGTGATTAAACGTTGAGTAAATTCAATTATAATAGGACATGATGAGTTGATTTAATAAGAAATAATGTGGCCATGATATGTTCTAAGCTCAAATGGTAAGTTCTTAAGTGTTTGAGCTTGGGAATTTAAGGGTAATTTGAAATAGTCTGCTTAGGACAGTAGCAGTAACGTGACTTTAGAAAATCACCATAAATTTATGGATTTGAATTAGAGGCTGAATGAGATGTAAAATTAAAGCTTAATGAGTCTAGTTTCTTATAAAAGAAACCGTGAAAGCAAAGGAATTTCCGATAATGAGATACTTAAAGTTGTGTGAGACAGCACAGAATGACACTGTAATCCTCTGTTCTGTTTTTAGAAAATCATTATAAATTGTACAAAAATGGTTATAAGATAAAATTTATATGCTTAGACTCCTTAATGAGTCTAGTTTCAAATGAAATCAAATACAACACATTTTGAATTCTGTAAAATGAGAAATTTGATTCGTAGTGAAGAGTGGTCAGATTAGTCAAACAGTGAAACAGGGGAAACTTAAGAAAAATCTGTATTGATTGGCCAAACCTAAAATTCTGTAAATTTATGGATGGAAGATATACGAGTCTATATTCAGGAAAAATTAACGGAAAGTGATTTGGAGTTTTGTGACTCCAGTTATAAATAATTTAGTGACTATTGCTCAGGAAAAACAGCTTGTGCTGAATTGAGATTGTGTTGTAAACCTTGATAAACTTGTTTAGTTGCTCATAAGCTATTGATTAAACCCATACGTGAATTCTAAATTGTGATATTGGAAAATGATAGATGTAGATTCAGCCAAGATAGTATGTATACGTGAAAGTATATGTGGTATGTGAAGTATATTTGGATAATTGTGATGTGAATACATGAAAATCTATATTTTGATTTAGGATTCTATGTGATGGATGTGAACATGCATATATGAGATAAGGCCTAATGGCCGATGTGATGAATGTGAAAGTGTATATATGTGATAAGGCCTAATGGCCGATGTGATGAATGTGAAAGTGTATATATGTGATAAGGCCTAATAGCCGATGTGATGAATGTGAAAGTGTATATATGTGATAAGGCCTAATGGCCGATGTGATGAATGTGAAAGTGTATATATGTGATAAGACCTAATGACCGATGTGATGAATGTGAAAGTGTATATATGTGATAAGGCCTAATGGCCGATGTGATGAATGTGAAAGTGTATATATGTGACAGGGCCGAGTGGCCAACGTGATGGATGTGAAAGTGTATAAATGTGATAAGTCCCGAAGGGCATTTGTGTCAGTACTATATCCGGGTTAAAACCCCGCAGGCTTTATGCGAGAATATTATCACTGATTAATGTCCGTAAGCTTCGTGCTCGTACTATATCCGAGCTCTAAAGACCCGATGACTACGTGTGGGATTTTGTCCGGGTAAGACCCGATGACTACGTGTGGGATTTTGTCCGGTAAGACCCGATGACTACGTGTGGGGATTTTGTCCGGGTAAGACCCGATAACTTCGTGTGGAGATTATGTCTGGGTAAGACTTCGTAATAAGAATTGCTTATAAATATATTCAATGCGAAAGGTTAAACAGATATGTACTCCAAGTTTATATGTGAGCTTGATTTGCACTAAATCATAAGGTAGTTATGTGATGCATACGAGAGCAATCTATGAGACTATTCCTATGATTATGTGACATCGGATCAGTGTGATAGGTTATGTGAAATCATACGATATATCTATGTCACATGAGCTCACTTTTATGTGAAAGTTTATCTGCCTATTGTATATGACGAGATGTGCATATTCGGTAAAGGGATGGTATGCCCGAAGGAAGAGTGAAATAAAAATACGAACAACTATGTTATAATTTGATTGTTATCTGTTGACACTGCTTAAACTTACTAAGCATTGTAATGCTTACTCCGTTTACTCTGTTTCCACTGTTTTATAGATCTCATTTCGAAGCTACAGGCTCGGGGATCGTCAGCAACTAGTCACACTATCACTATCCACTGTTTGGTACTGCTATGTTTTGGATTATCTTATGGCATGTATAAAATAGACTAGTGGCGGAAGAATATTTTGGTTAACGTATATAGCCATGCGAAAATGGCTTATATATGTTTGAGCATAATGTTATAATCATTTGGTATGGAATGGTTAATCACTATCATAATTTGTGCTATTTATGCTAAAAGGCTAGTTGAATCATGGAAACTATGAAATAGGTAAAGTCTACCTTAAAGGCAGATGCTGGCAGCAGCAGTGATGTAGATTTGGAAAATCACTAAAAATAGTAGGATTGGAATTAAATAATGAATAAATTATGTAAATGAACCTTGATGAATTTATTTTCATAGGAAAGTAACGAAACGATCATATGGACAGTATGTTAAGAGATATTCAGGTTCTCGTGAGACAGGCCAGAACGGTTCTGGATTCCCTGTTCCGACTTTGGAAATTCATTATAAATTAACCAGAGATAATTAGGAGTCATGCCATATATGTATAGATTCCTCTCTGAGTCTAGTTTCTATAGAAACAAACGAAATCAGTATTTAAGCTCTGTTCAGGGAGATATCCAAGTCGTAATGCGGAAAGGTCAGTGTAGTCGATCCCTGTAACATGGGAGACTTTGACTAATAAACTGTACTAATTGGCCTGACCAAAAATTCTAGAAAAAATATGTAGATGGGCATATGAGTCTAGTTTCAGGGAAAATTACGAAACTGATTTTCGAGTTGTGAAACTCAAGATATGATTTTAAGGTGACAGTGTCGCAGTTAGCCAACTGCCTGGAAAATTTTAAAATGGACTGCGATAGTAAGCGAATTTAGTCTGTGAACCCCTCGTGTCCGACTCCGGCAACGGTCTCGGGTACGGGGTGTTACAGACAAGGTCAGAATGAATTCGGGTTCCCCTATTTTGAATTTGAAAAATCGTAAAAAATTGAATAAAACGATTTATGGGTTTAAATTTATATTTTAGAATCCTAAATGAGTTTATTTTTAGGAGAAATAAACAAAAACATCATTCGAATCCTGTATGAAGAGATAATTAATTTTTAGTGAAGAAGGTTCAGAATTGTTAGACAACAGAACAAGTGTGATTTTAAAGAATCAAATGTACTTATTGGATAATTAAAAAATTTTAAAAATTTATGGTAAGAAGATATGTGAGTTTAATTTCAGGGAAAATTAGGAGATCCTAATTGGAGTTTTGTAGCTCAAGATAAAAATAATTTAGTGACCATGACTCAAGTAGACAACTTTGAATGAACTATAAATAATAGTGGAATTATAGAGAATGTTGCATATGAACATGAATTGTATTAAATTGATAATTAAATTTATTTATTTAGATCCAGAAAATTCAAATAAGAAGCTAGATCGAGGAAAGAAAAAAGTTGAGATTAGTAAATTTTGTATACGAACAAGTATCGAGGTAAGTTCGTGTAACTTGAATTATAGTCTTAAATGCTTGAAATGTATGTTATTGATGTGAATAATTTTAATGTTCATTGTATGAAAATTGAAGAAACATTGATATATTTGATAAAAATGCATGAATCTATCTTGAAAATATGTTGAATTGGATTGGTTGATGTGGATTGGTCTCGGTTTAAAATTGCAGGGAAGGTTAAATATCTATAAAGGGGTTATATTGAGTTAAAAAAATTAAAAAAATTAATTCATAAACTCTGGTAATGCCTGTACCCTATTCCGGCAACGAATATGGGTAGGGAGTGTTACGTTTGCTGGTATCAGAGCTATAGTTTAGCATGTTCTAGGACCGATTAGCAATACGGGATTAGCTATACATGCCATTTAAATTATTATTGATAGTGTGATATCTCCTGACCATTTGGAATGTGTTTTTCTTATAGTAATGTCATCCGACTGAGCTCAATCTGAGGAAGCTGGGAGTCATGCTCCGACTTCAGTACAAAGAGAAGAAACTAGCAGTAGAAGGCTTGAGATAGAGGATCGAGAGGAGGAGGCAAAAACAACCTTCTTTCAAATGATGAATGAATGGTTTAGTCAATACATAAGAACAACCCTATAGTGCAGCAAGTTCAAGCCCCCCTTTGCTCCTCCACCAGTTCCCAAGATCCCACAAGGTACAGTACTGAATCTATCAGAAAAGGAAAAGCTTTAGTGATAAAATCTAAAAATATGAAGGTAGAAGAATTCGGAGCTGCAGTTTATGATGAACCCGAACGGGCTGAATTTTGGTTAGAAAATACTACTCGGGTTTTAGAGGAATTATCTTTCACACTAGAAGAATGTCTAAAATGTTTGTCTCACTGCTAAAAGACACAGTTTATCATTGGTGGAATACTAAAGCTTCAGTTGTTCCGAAAGAAGAAATTACATGTGAGTTCTTTTAGAACGAATTTAAAAAGAAATATATCAGCCAGAGGTTCATTGACCAGAAAAGAAAAGAATTTCTTGAGCTGAAACAGGACAATAGATTGGTATCAGCGTATGAAAGAAAATTTGTTCGGTTGAGTAAATATGCTCGGAATGGGTACAGTCAAAAGTAAAAATGTGCAAACGATTTGAAGAAGGGTTGAATGAAGACATTAAGCTACTGATCAGAATTCTTGAAATTGAGAGTTTGCTACATTGGTAGAGAGAGCTTATAAAGCAGAAGAATTGAGCAAAGAGAAGAAACAGGCTGAGAGGGAAGCTCAAATTTTTAGTAAAAGACCTATGGGAAATCCTAGTTTTCGCTCCAAAGAAATTGAAGAAGTACCATGATCGTTCTACCTCAGCCACTGGGTATTCGGGCAGAGAGCAAGGTTCTCAACGTATTAATCCAAGACCTTCCACTCCATCAGTGACCAGTGTTGGCAGTGTTGGTACCCCTAAGCCGAGATGTCAATACTGTAATAAAGCTCATTTAGAGAATACCGGCTGAAAAGTGGGGCTTGTTACCGATGCGGTTCATTTGATCATTTCCTCAGAGATTGTCCAGAAAAGGGTGAAAAAGAAGTTGAACAGACATCAAAGCCGATTAATCCAGTTTCAAGGGGTAGACCACCTCAACCATCTAGTAATGTCAGTGGTAGCTGAGGAGCTACAAAGATACTGTAGGCAGGCCTGAGGTACGAGCACCTGCTAGGACATATGCCATTCGTGCCAGAGAAGATGCCTCAGCACCCGATGTTATTACTGGTACATTTTCTTTACTTGACACTGATATTACTGCATTAATTGATCCCGGTTCTACGCATTCATATATATGTATAAATCTTGCATATGTTAAATATTTATCTATTGAACCTATTGAATTTGTGGTTAAAGTCTCTAACCCCATGGGTCAATCTGTTTTGGTGGATAAAATTTGTAAAAATTGTCCACTGATGGTAAGAGGTTATTGTTTCCCGGCTGATTTGATGTTACTGCCATTTGATGAATTTGACATGATATTAGGCATGGATTGGCTAACCCAGCATGATGCGGTAGTAAATTGTAGACAGAAATATATTGTACTAAAATGTCAGAATGGTGAGTTACTCCGGGTTAAATCTGATCAGACAGAGTGGTTATCTGATGTGATTTCAGTGATGGCAGCACAAAAGTACGTCAAAAAAGGTATGATGCTTACTTGGCTTATGTACTCAACACTAAGGTATCTGAGTCAAAGATACATGTAGTGCCAATAGTATGTGAATTTTTCGATGTGTTTCCAGAGGAATTACCAGGGTTGCCACCAGAAAGAGAAGTGGAATTTTCTATAGATTTGATTCTGGGAACTACTCTGATTTCCATAGCTCCGTACTGGATGGCTCCTACGAATTAAAGGAGTTAAAGACACAGTTGCAAGAACTGTTGACAGGGGTTTGGGTTTTGTCTGATCGAGTCATTCACTTGGGGTGCTTTGGTTTGTTTGTGAAAAAGAAGGACGGGTCTTTAAGATTGTGTATCAACTACCGACAGCTTAATAAAGTAACCATAAAGAATAAGTACCCATTACCTGGATTGATGATTTATTTGATCAGCTGAAAGGTGCTATAGTGTTTCAAAGATTGATCTCCAATCAGGTTATTATCAACTATGGGTAAAGGAGTCAGATGTGCCAAAAACAGCCTTTAGAACCAGGTACGGGCATTATGAGTTTCTGGTTATGTCGTTTGGGCTAACTAATGCACCTGCAGTATTCATGGATTTGATGAACGGAATTTAGACCGTACTTAGACAGATTTGTGGTAGTATTCATTGATGATATTTTAATTTATTCTCGAATAAAGAAGACATGTAGAACATTTGAGAATTGTGTTGCAAATTCTACGAGAGAAGCAGTTATATGCTAAATTCAGTAAATGTGAATTTGGCTCGAGAAGTGGTTCTTGGACATATTGTATCCACCAAAGGCATCAGGGTAGATCCAAGTAAAATCTCAGCTATTGTCAATTGGAGTCCACCGAAAATGTATCTGAATTAGAAGTTTTAGTTAACTGGTATTATCAGAGATTTGTACAGGATTCTCATGATACTTATCGATGACTCGATTATGCAGAAAGATGTAAATTCGAGTGACGATAAAGTCAGCAGAGTTTCAACATGAAAGATCTACAACGAAAGCACCTGTATTAGTGCTTCTGAACCGGATAAGGAATTTGTTATTTACAGTGATGCCTCATTAAATGGTTTAGGTGCAAGAAGGTAAAGTAAGAGCCTATGTTTCAAGACAACTTAAACCACATGAAAGAAATTACCCAGTACATGATCTTGAATTAGCTTCTATTGTATTTGTACCGAAGATGTGGTGTCATTACTTGTACGGTGAGAAATCTCAATTTATACTATCATAAAAGCTTGAAATATTTGATGACGCAGAAGATTTGAATTTGATACAGTGCAGTGGCTTGAACTGATAAAGGACTATGATTTGATTATTGATTACCATCTAGGTAAGGCTAATGTTGTAGCTGATGCTTGAGTTGAAAATCTCTGTTTTCTTTATGAGCTATGAATACCCAGTTGTCACTAAACTGATGATGGTTCAATCATAGCTGAATTGAGAGCTAAACTGACATTTCTACAGTAAATATGTGAAGCTCAGAAGAATGATGAGAAGTTACAGGTTAAAAGGGCACAGTGTGAGTCAGGTATTGATTTAGAGTTTCAGATTGGTTCTGATGGTTGTTTATTATTCAAAGGTAGAGTTTATATACGAAAGATACAAAGCTCATATAGAAGATTCTACACGAGGCTCACAGCAGTATTATGTCTATACATCCGAGAGTTAAAAAAATGTATAATGATATGAAAAAGATGTACTGGTGGCCGGATATGAAACGTGATATCTCTGAATTGTATCAAGTATTTGTATTCAGCAGGTTAAAGCTGAACATCAGGTACCTTCGAGGTTACTTAGCCAAATCACTATACCGGAATGAAATGGAAAACAATCACAGGATTTGTATCGGGGTACCGTGTCTCCGAGGAAAAAAGATGCTATTTGGTAATGTTGACCGATTGACAAATCAGCACACTTTATTCCAGTACGTATGATATTCTTTAGATAAACTGCTAATTGTACATATCTGATATTGTCAGCTACATGGAGTGCCTGTCTCCATTATATCGGATAGAGATCCCCAATTACGTCTCATTTTAGGATAAATGCAAGAAACCTTGGTACTCAGTTAATTTCAGCACTTCATTCATCCTTAGACAGATGGCCAATCTGAGCATGTAATTCAATTATTGGAAGATATGCTCCGATGTTGTATACTAGACTTTGAAAGGTAATGGGAGGGGTATCTACCTTTGATTGAATTTGCTTATAATAACAGTTATCAGTCCAGTATTAAAATGTTCGTATGAAGCTTTGTATGGTAGAAAAACGTATAACACCGTTATATTGGACAAAGCTCAGTGAAAAGAAGATTCATGGGTTGATTTGATCCGGGAAATAGAAAAAAAAAGTAAAGGTTATTCGGGATAGTCTAAAAGCAGCTTCTGATCGTCAAAAATCATTATGCCAATCTTAAACGAAAGGAGATTGAATTTCAGGTCAGTGACAAGGTATTCCTGAAAGTGTCTCCTTGGAAGAAAGTTCTCCGATTTCGTCAACAGGGTAAATTGAGTCCAAGATTTATCAGGCCATATGAAATCATAGAAAGAATTGACCAGTCGCTTATCGATTGACATTACCACCTGAACTTGATAGAATCCAAATGTTTTCATGTATTTATGCTACGACGATATCGATCAGATCCTTCATATGTTATTTCTCCGACAGAATGGAGATTCAACCGGATATGACTTACAGTGAAGAACGGTCATATAATTGACACTAGAAACAAAGGAGCTAGAAATAAATAGATAAATTTGTGAAAGTATTGTGCAAAAAACACGGATTGAGGGTTATTTAAGCTGGTATTCCATAATTTTGCACCAAGTGAGTAATCCTTGTCTATTCTGTAATTTTTTGTTTCTAAGACTTTTACAACTAGTCCTACTATTAAATTATAATTTTTGATTTCAGAATGAAATAAAATCACCATGGTTGAGTTCTATAAGTTATGATGAATAGCCTGAAATTGAAGCTTTAATTTGTTTATGAGATGATTTTATAGGTAATTCAATATAAATTATTTTTAGGACCTAATTGTGAAAAGTTTGGAATTAAAGTCTAGTGCTGAAATTCTGATTCCCAAAGGTTATAAAGTAGTTTGAAGTGATAGAATAAAGTGTTAATTGAGAAAAAAATCAGCTCAATTAAGAGGCTAACTGAGTAGGGACGAAATTCTTATTATTAAAAGCTTAGGGGAAAAATGGTAAATAAACAACTTGCACTAAAACAGTTTTGGACAGCAGCAGTAGGAAAACTTTGAAAAATCACCATAAAATTCCCAAAAAATTGAATTAGAAGATGAAAAAAATATTAAATTAAATCTATTGAGTCTAGTTTCTTATAGAAGAAACAATATAAGAAATGTATTTGTAAATCATGAGATATAATAAATTTTGTGAGACAAGGTCGGAATGAATTTGGGTTCCCCTATTCTGAATTTGAAAAATTATAAACAATTGAAGAAAAATAATTAGGGGTTTAAATTATATGTTTAGAATCCTGAATGAGTCTATTTTTAAGAAAAACAAACAGGAATATCATCCAAATTCTGTATGAACAGATAATTAATTTTTAGTGAAGAAGGGTCAGAACTGTTAGAATAGCAGAACAGGGGTGAACTTAAAGAATAAAATGTACTTATTGGCTAAACCAAAAATTATAAAAATATTATGGTAGATGATATGTGAGTCTAGTTTCAGGGAAAATTATCGGATCCTAATTTAGAGTTCTTTAGCTCAAGATAAAATAATTTAGTGATTATGACTCAAGTAGACATCTTTGAATTAACTATAAATAATAGTGGAATATATAGAATGTTGCATATGAACATGAAATTCATTAAATTGATAATTAAATTTATTTATTAATCCAGAATTCAAATATAACTAGATGAGGAAAGGAAAAAGGTCGAGATTAGTAAATTTTTGTATACTAACAAGTATCGAGGTAATTCGGTAACTTGAATTATATTCTTAATGCTTTAAATGTATGTTAATGATGTGAATAATTTAATGTCATTGTGAAATTGATGAAACATGATATATTTGATAAAAAGGGAAGAAATCCCGGTTGAATGAAGGAGAATTCGATGGATCTCTAAAAATGAATAATGGTAAAAAGGATCTAGCCCGGACGGGTGATCCTATATCCTTTTGTATGTATAGCCCTCCCGAAGAATATGTTGCTGAAAATAGGATTAATAAGCAGGATTGAGTAATCGTATCAATTTACGGGTGAATTAGCCTGGATGTAATTTAGATTCCAAGGCTCTTGAATTAATGTGCGTTTGATAAGAGGAAAAAAATTAGCCTGAACTGATTTCGAGAAATTCAACGGGATAAATATTGAAAAATAAAAAGGGAATGGAATCATGGTATCGATGAGCTCATCAATCATGATATATATTATTGATACATGGAAATTATTAGACTAACTTGAATGTTGAGTTTGTGCATGTAGGGTAATAATGCATTGATAGATATATGAAAGTTTATTGCATTGTATTGAAATATTATGTAAGTATAATTCTTGTTACATGAGCTTACTAAGCACAAAGTGCTTACCCTGTTTCCTTTTTCCCTGTTTTGTAGTGTTAAGAGCTCGGAGGTCGAATTTGTCGGAGACACATCACA